>NW_008794952.1:755409-772741 GCF_000699145.1 Aptenodytes forsteri | reverse complement strand
TACTTTCTTTGTGTATTATTATTATTATTATTATTATTATTATTATATTATCATTATTATTTTATTTCAATTATTAAACTGATCTCATCTCAACCCACGAGTTTTTCTCACTTGTGCTCTTCCAATTCTCTCCCCCATCCCACCGGGAGGGGAGGGGGGAGTGAGTGAGCGGCTGCGTGGTGCTCAGTTGCCAACTGAGGTTAAACCACAACACTGACAAAGACAATATAGCTAGCAAAAGTATGACTGTGTAACAGTTTCAGAAGATTAAAAAAAAAACCCAAAACTTAGTTTTAAGTGTGTTTCAAGAATCTAACTTTCACCAACTGTCTTAGAAATTTTGGGACACCCCAGCTTTCCCTGTGTTACAAGAAAAGCCAAGCACATACTCTGATTCTGCAACCATCAAAAATAATAGTAATTGGAAGCAGAATATGCCACAGACTGGCAGTTAATATGGAATATGCTGATCAATTGAGTTGTGCAGCCTACACGGACTTCTGAGGTCCCCTTGCTGCAAGCCCAACTGACATATTTTCATCTTTCACATTCATCTTGCTTTCTGTTTTAGAAAGCAAGGTCTGATTCTGCCATCGTTAGTCACACTGAGTAGTACCTGACTCTGCAAGTAATCCCTATTGATTTCAGTATTAATTCTTGTTAAATGCTGTTCATACAGGAGAAAAGGTGTCACTAAGGGGAAGTCAGAAGGATTCATGTACTGTTTCATATTATTTGTAGCCCTCTTTTTTCTCCTCCATTTTAGTGTGTGTGCATTCTCCCATCTCTCTCACTATTTCAACCCTCCTGCTTTTGTCTCTAGTCTTTTCCCAGATCTTACTTGTTACTGTCTCCCTTCCCATCCCTCCCCCTCTTTCAAACCCCTGTGAATCTCAAACTTCCTCACTTACATTTCCAATTGTCAGCAAAGAGAGAAGACAGAATGGGTCCAAGTCTACCATGCTTTTTGTTACCCATTGCCAAACTGCACAAAAATATTGCTGGAGCTCTGTCCTTACTAGCCAAGTTCCCAGTATCCCCCATCCCTACTTGAAACAGGCTGTGAAGGGCAAAAGTAAGTGTAGGAGTTTCAGAGATTTCCAAAAGTAACATTCCCAAATCTATCTCTGGATGTAGCAGCAAGATTTACCTCATTACTCACTCTGCCTGCCTGTTTCCATACTCAATGCAGGGTTAACTCCTGTGACCTTGCCTTCTTAACACATATAGGAATATGCAAATTGAAAACAAACACAAATGCAACCTTCCAAAACAAAATGCTCATTCATGTTCCCTCAGGGAATGGTGAGAGAACACACTGTATCTGATGGCTAAGTCAAGTTACAGCAATACAGGAATGGATATACGATAGCCTTATTCTCCTGCTTTTACTGTTCCATTATAAGTAAGTATAGATTACATCCACTGTATTATGTTTAGAGGGAAAAGAAAATACTGTAAAAGGGTAGGAAATTACCAGAAAGATGCATCCTATTCAGACTGTACCAAAGAGGATCTATACGATATATTTCAGAAATCTATCCTCTAGGACCTCACTGCTTTATTCTGTGCATTTTATGTGCTACGCAGTGGTTTCTAAGAGAAGCAGCAATCAGGTTTGGATGTGCAACTCAGATTCCAGCTCGTCCATATTCTTGATTGCTGAGTTAACTTTTTTTAAGATCTACTACCATTAGGAATAATTCAAAATACATTGGCATCTCCTATTTTTTGTACTCTGCCTGAGTTCACTCTTCTCCTTTGGGAGATGAATCTTTCAAGCTTCACTTTTCCATTTCACCGCTCTGGTAGCTCTCTACAACATTCACAGAGCCAGGATGGTGGATCTGCAGCTTCTGAATGAACTATAATTGCTTATACCATCTTCAGAATATCAATCTTCAGGACTTCTCCTATTTACTAGTTTATTCCTAAAATAAACTTTGCTTTTAAGCACCAGATGGCTTTTCCACAGCAAGATGGCTCAGGGTACTACCCATGTCTATTCCATGCTCTCAGAGAAATTTCTGTTTGGATTCTGCATAAAATAGGTGGTGGGTTCTATTGAATACACGGTTTTAACTTCCTCCTGTTTAACACTTCACTGTAATATGGCATTTAAATACTACCAAACTTCTAAATGCCAGATACAGATAATATTTATTAAATAAACTGAAAGTGTGCCCTTACCTATGGGCAAAAGGAATGAAATACATGCTCGATTTAGAACAAATGAGAAAAAGTCATGTGTAACCACTGTGCAAATTATTTTTATAAGAGGAAAATAAAACATAACAAATGCTAGTGAGTATTAGATTCTAGAATTGCATCTTTCTGAAGAAACAAATGGTAGGTTTTTAAAACAAGTCATTTGTGAGTAGATAAACAAATGCATTTTTAAGGAGTTTTTAACGTGAACAATGAATGTTTTAGGAAAGAGCAGCTGTTGGCCCCTTCTACTCTGTAAACCAAAGAACCCTACAATCCACTTAAGCACAATTATGACAGTAATTGTAGGGGAAAAAAAGGAGAGGGAGCCTTAAAAGCAGTCCCAATAGTGCCTGAGAAATTTGAGTAAAATATTTTTAAAGCTCTTAAAGAGTCCTTATGTATACCTGTTTAAGAACTGGCTGTTTCCCATTCTATTTTCTGCACCATTAACACATTTGCCAGCTAAGCTCTGATGCCAGTGTTGTTACTGTTAAAACAACAACATGTGAAGCTAGGAGTATACAACCTGGATTTCAGAGCTCAGAGCTAGTAACAGTTCTGGAAGCTGGAGAAAGGAAGAGGGAAAGCGTTTTGTTTGAGTTTTATGTTGGCTAAGCTCTATCTAGAACCTACAGTGAAAAAAAGGATAACAAAAGTATAATTGTTAATTGTTTAGATTTTACATCTATGTTACACCATTTATGTTACAACAGATACAGCTGTTAGCCAGCACGGGTTATCACTCCCTAAACAATTAACTTTTGCTTTTTTGAAAACCACAATATGTCCACTTATTATAATGGCAACAAAGTTTGGTCTCACCATAGCCTTTTCATTAAATCCTTTTCATTGTTGATGTCTAATTAAATTCCTCAAGACATTAGTACCTCTGAATAATGATTATTGGAATTTTTTTGAACTAGATTTAAGATGCCTATCTGCAAAGTCTTTGCTTGTAATGGGCTATGTAACTAAAATATATATGCCAGAAGTTTCACACACTTTCCAAGTATTTCAAAAAATAATTTAAACATCATATTTAAACATAATGTAGGTCCAACCTGCATCAAAACAAATATTCCTTGTGAACTTCAGAGTAAGCATCTAGCAAAATAGTTCTATTTTGATGATACAATTAGCTCTTATTTCCTGCCAAATTAATTTAAATTCCTTTTGAATAGTCAACTTGTTACCTCAGACAAATATGGTCAACTATTACAACAAAACTTGATAAAGAAGCTGGCAAGCTTTGTAGCCTCCAGCTCTGTACTCAAAGTAACTAACATGCTAGTCAAAAAAGATCAGCAGAGACAACACTTATTTCCTTACTTTCCATTATTATGAGATGTGTTATATTATTTGTGTTCATCACAAAGCTCAGGGGAGAAATCACTGATGAAATTTGGATTGTTAATCTGTGTTAACCATTGTTAAGAAATGGTAAATGCTTAAAGCAGTTATCCTTTAAGCTAACCAAAGTGTTGTCCAAATTTTGTCACTGGACCAGATTTTGTCACTAACCACATCTGAATCTAGTTATTAGAGCATTTCTGCAGTCAGGTAGTCATTTTTCATGTGTTCATCACTGGTAAATAAGTTCCCTCTAAATTCATTGCTTACCAAGTAAGAGAAGGTTTTCAGTTTTCCAACACTATTTTCATTACATGGCTTCTACTTTACAGGTGTTGTTCAAATGTGTGCTGTTTTCATAGCAGACTTCTGACTTTTTTTTTTACGACCATTAAAAACAGCTCTTTAACTAGCCATGAATAGTATTATGACAAAATGTGAAGCTGAAACCACATGCAACAAACATTAATCCTGAAAATTCCACTTGCAGAAGTAATTAATAAATGCATACATTTTGAAATCGGGAAACTCAGTAATCTTTCAGAGATTTCTTCATCAAGAAATCCTTGAGAACTTTTTTTTTTACGACCATTAAAAACAGCTCTTTAACTAGCCATGAATAGTATTATGACAAAATGTGAAGCTGAAACCACATGCAACAAACATTAATCCTGAAAATTCCACTTGCAGAAGTAATTAATAAATGCATACATTTTGAAATCGGGAAACTCAGTAATCTTTCAGAGATTTCTTCATCAAGAAATCCTTGAGAATTAAATTTTACTTTAGTCTTCAATTTGCAAATTACTATTGTTTTACTCTTCATATCAGTATTCATACCTAGGAAAACTGTAGGCACTATTGCAAATAAATACTTATCTGTCAAGGAGTATTCTGGGGTGAAGAATATTTCATTTAAGAAATGCATGTAAGAAAATCCTTACCCATCCTAACAGCACTGAAATGCTAAACTATAGGAATATTCTCTGATTTCTCAAAGTATGGATCTACCTCCAGAATTACACCTAGGAATTACACCTAGTCACAGCAAATATTAAATTTCCATCTATCATAGAACTTCCTAGGAGCATTTTTTTAATTCTGATAACCTTTTACTAAAACAAACAGCAAAGTGAGAAAATAATAAATACTGGAAAAGGTCCAGTACAGGAAGGTAGTGACTTGATGTCTAATGCAGGTCAGCATCATGCGTGTAAAGTAGCTTTAAAGTTGCCACGGAGCTTCTTAGTCAGGTGTGCATCTGAGCAGGGCTGGTCCTCCTACCTGCTCTAATTTATTCCACCTGCAAATGGTCCCCCAGGTTATTAGCTCTAGATAGGTGTGGTCTTAGTGCTACGACAGACTGAGGTGTAAATGACAGCTCAATCAGCTTTATATTAGAGCAGTCTTCTCTTAACAAGAGAAGCCAGACTATGATCTGGACACCGTGACCAGACTGTAGTGAAAGAGGGATTTACATATCACCTCATGTTATGCATCCACCCTGTTCAGTTTAAGTTAGGTGACTTATATCCACGGGTTCTTTCTGTGGGGAAATGAGAAAAGAGAGCTGCTACCTGGACCTTTAAAAACTTGCAGAAAATGCAAACGTCTACATTAACTCCTATTTGTAGTCATCTGGAAGAAATGGAAGCCATAAAATAATTCTATAGAAATTATAAATAAAATCCTCAACGTAATGTCTAAATCAAATTAGAAAAAATGGAAGAGTTGCAGCATTTCACTAATTTCAGCTGCTCCATTTTGGCTAAATCCTGCTAGCACAGAAGAAAAGAGATATGAATTAATTTCTTCAGTATAAGCAATTCCTATTAATTTCTGTGGAAGCTGCATGAATCAAGGGTAATAGACCACCATTAAGATGTATGAAACTGAAAAGCTGTTGACTTTCAGAAATCAGTAAAACTAGGCTGGCTGAAAGACAAGTTAATATATTTTTAATTAGATCTCCATTTGCTCAAGTTAAAGATTGCAATCTCAGTGTGAAATGTATCTCAAAATATCGAGCCAAATGTGTGGTCTGAGAAAAGCTATTTCTTAATGTGCTAAACATCTACACCTGGACTAAGGGATCTGACTAAACAAGAAATCTTTGCAAGACTGATTACCTAGATGGTATGATATCGAAGCACTGTGTGCCTATTTAGATCTATGTGATGTCTAGCACGAAAATAACATAAACAGTAATAACTATAAATAGTCTAAAATTACCTTGCAAAGCAGAACTGCTTGCTATTGGTTAAGAGAGAAATCCTTTGACTGGTAAATAATTTTAAACATTAGATAAATTAACTAGACCATTAAATTTTAGTTGTTGCTAATAAGCGTTCCAAAGCATGTTATTCACAGGAATGCAACTTGATATGTTGTGATTTTAAGCAAGTAGAAAATAAGGAACTATTGGCCCTAGTTCAGCAAAACTGTCAAAAGCCAGTGATGAGTCAAAGGCAACTCTTTCTCACTCTGAAGACTGAAACACCTCCTCTTTGAGATGTGTTAGGAACAGCAGGCTATCTGCAAAAGTCACATTGTCACGGTGAGAACAGAAACCTGGTGATATGTGATATCCATATATATTCATCCCCTAAAGAGGCTAGAAAATCTATCTGATCTACCTACAATGCATCTGGAAATGGGAAGACAGATCTCCAGTTCCTGTGGGACCACATCCCTGTCTCATGGAGCAAGCCAAGAGAAGGTTGACCAGTTTCAATGTGTGCAGGCAGTGAGTGCACTATTCCACGGTGACTCAGGATGAAAAAGATAATAAAAATTATCTTTTTATACCTTACCTCTTGGAAGAATGCTCTGCGTACAGGTGGGGTGGACCAGAACCGAACTCCTCACCAGCTAGTTGGATTCCCAAAAACTCAAGGGCTTTGTGAGATTACACAACTGACAAAATAAAACTGATGCAAATTCTTGGATTAGCTGGCTGTGAGGCAAGGAAGTAATGATTTGTAGTGTTCATGCTTCTCATTTTAGCTTGGATTTTTCATGAATTTTAAAACTGTCATTGGCTTCATTTGGCATTTGCTCTTTTCTCACTACATACACTCTACCACATACATAATTTAGAATTCCGCAACCACAATTTAATTAAAAAAAAAAAAAAAAAAAAACATTCATTTTCTTAGAGCCTTTAAAACAAAGCTATTTTCTGGGTTTTTAAAAATCTAAATAAAAAAAAAAGAAATGTTTTAAAGAAAAAGAACAGTATGAATCAAGCTATGCAAAGGAAAATACATTGTGTCTCTTTTTTCAATACACACTCTGTTTTAAATAGGTGCAAACAAAATATCTGTAACCAAAATTTTGGGAGTATGAAAGGCAAACCCAGCCAATGTGCATTTATTGTGTATCAACTGATCACTAAACCTCTCATTTTATGCTGGAACCTTGGTACACTGAAGACAGATAAGTCAACCAAAAAACTGCCTGGCCTTCACTGTAGTAACTCTTCTGCCTCCAAATATGATGTAGAAAAACAGAAATATGCTGGTACCAATACTACAGTGAAGATCCCTGGAGCTAGGTGTTTTAGATAAGCTCCTCAGCCTTGAATTTATCCAACTTTTGTAGGAATACTTAGCAGTACATTTTCATTTTCTGTTGTCCATTAAGGATGGCAGGGATACTGAGTCACGGGGAATGCTGTAGGTGGAGTTCAGGGGCAGAAAGTAGGAGATGGTCTACTGTCTACCGAAACAGCTACCAGATTTGTCGCTTGCGTACATAGCAGAAGGTTCTAAGAAATCCCTCTTGCACATGCTAGAAAAGATGCTCACATGCCAAGCTTATTGGATTTAAAGGAAGAAAAGGTTTTACTCCCTGAAGACTGGGGGCAAAAGATCAAAGTATTTGAATTGTGTCTGTAGGTTACAGAGGAAGTATATTTTATCAGAAGAATATATTTGAAAGTCTGACCTTTATGAGGACAAATACAGGCCTGGCACTGACAAATTATTATGAGTAGTAGCAGTCCCGATATCATTATTAGATGGTACTTTGAAGCACACCTTGAAAGACTCAGTCCTTCACACTGTCAGTCTATTCTCCAGGAGTATAGTGTAGTCTGGGATACATGTAAGTATGATTGATCACATTTCTGAATCACAGAACCCTCATTATTATCACTGACTTATAGCACCAGCTATGCAGAATTTGCATCTCCGATGAATATTTGGGATACCATGTGGTGAGCCTTGGGCAGAATGATCAAAAGCTGGAGGTATTTTTCACACAATTTCTATATCCTTGTGATGGATTTTTCTGGCATTTTCATGTGAGATTTGGAGACATTTTTCTGACTAGACGACAGGACCATGTATTTAAGGATTCTGCCCGAAAGTGACAGTTGGCAATCTACTTGTAACAAACATCCCACTGGTTTGGGCAAGGAATTAAAGATACTTTTCCAGTAGTAGTGCTAGTTTGAGAGAAATTGAGATAACCCAATGAGAAGGAATCAAGATGGAAATAGTAAAGATTTCTCTTTAGATGACCTTTTCTAAATAGTATAAGATTTCTCCCATTAAATTAACGTATTTACATAAACATCAAGCTTTCATACTGAGCAATAATCAGTTATCTTCCTCTGAAGCAGACAAAAGGAGTTATTAAAAATACATCAAGTTTGGGGGAAACAGGAAGGATCAGCTTCCTCTTTCTACAATACTGGAGCCTCTTACTTGCCGTGTACTACCCAAAACAGCAGTGTAGAACAGAGTCTGAGCATGGAATCCAGTGACGCCAGAAATGAGGTCCGTAATAAGAAATTTGCAGTGCAGTTCCCCACCCACACTGAATCTACTTATTTATTCTGAGTAAATAGGAAACGATTAAAAAAATGGTACTTTTTGCACTAAAATGCACTTCCAAACATGTCGCAACATTTTATGCTCGGTTCTGACTAATATGATTAAACATCTAGTACAATAATGAGATTAGAGTCACTTAACAGCCCCACTTAAATTCAAAGTCCTTCCTCTGTCCAGAGAGTATAAAATACGATGTACCAAGTTGTCTGCAAAATTTCCTGATTATTAATCCTCTCAGTATCTATATGAGAGAATAGTTACTACAAGATCAAGATAAAAGTCCAAAAAGCTGTTCCCTTTCTCTTGCCACTATAAAAGTATCTTTTTGTCTACAGAGCCTCAGACAGCCACTGGGGCCAAGCCAGGATTCCTGTAGTGAAACAATCGACTTGGCATCATGTTGACACATATAAACAACAGTCTGTCAACAGGCCTCACATTAGTGACAGAACATTTTTGGCAAAACAGTAGCATCCTTCTGGGCACTATGGCAATAACAGCCAGTAGCATCCATTCATGCCTTCACTCTACGGCACTATTAATTAAAAGATTATAACAGTGACACTTATCCAAGAAGCTAAAAACCCACAGAAATATCCATGCAGAAGAGTAGAATGTTTATTGAATGAGAACATGCCTCTGGCTGCTTTTTCATACAGTAATTTTAGACTTACACACTGTATGTGACCTCTGTCAGTTCACAATTAGCGGATAAATGTAACTACTTGCTTGCAAATGGCTATATGAAGTGTATATACACACACGTGTGCCATCAACTTATGTAAATCAACTTCTCTCTAGCCTGAATAATAAAAAGCACAAAACAAATAGCATTGTTTATGAAAATGAGCAGTGCTGTAGGCTTTTTTTCCTTTCTTTTATTTTTTTAACGAAGGCCCAAATTAAAAGAATATTGCTAGTTTAGATTTTTTTATATTTTGCCTTTTTTATGTCCTCTTTAACACCTAAAAATATATGTAAGGGAGTTTATATATGTGCAAAATATCCATCAATGAGTTAAAAGAAGGTGTAAAAAATATTTAAGCTAGTTAATGTTTTTACCATAACTGCTCTGCTTTTTCACATTTTTCTAAGTCCTTAAAATATGACTTATGCTTATAAAAATATATGTAAGGGAGTTTATATATGTGCAAAATATCCATCAATGAGTTAAAAGAAGGTGTAAAAATATTTAAGCTAGTTAATGTTTTTACCATAACTGCTCTGCTTTTTCACATTTTTCTAACCTTAAAATATATGACTTATGCTTATTAATAATCTTTTAGAGTCAATGGACCAAAATTAAAGGTAATATATAGAAGGGAACTTGGAAGGGTGGAGAAACATTAATTACCTGTTGGCAACTGGATGGAAGTTTAAATAGTAAGAAAATGTAGAGTGCAGAGGAAAGTGGATGGCATCCAAGAATCCCAGAAGAAGCATAACATCAGTTTTGGAAGCTGTATAGGCAAATTAGTACGGTAGTTTGTCTGGGCTAATTATCCTTACTGAGATACCCCACACTGTGTTGCAAAGAAATGCCCTAAACTCACGTGACAAGAGGCATAAAGTACATGGCATTCACAGGCCCAGCTTAGGAACCTAAAGAAACACAGAGGGGAAAATAGGTCAGGAGAGACCTTTAGAGGTCATATAATCCCTCTGACATAGTATTTTATGCCTAAACTATCCTAGATGGATATTTGTCCTTGCTTAAGCATTCTGCGGTGCAGATTCTGTAACTTTTTTGTCCATTTTAGTTCAGTCCCTAAAAGCTTTCTGAGTAATATCTCATTTCTTACCCTAGTCCTGTGGAACAGTGGACTTGACTTTTTCATTGCACTAATTTATTAAGTATCTGAAGGATACTCTGGCCTTCCTCTTGGACTAAATCAAACCAGTTATTCTAATCTCATGGGATTCACAGCGACAGATATGTGAATGTAAGGACATCTATTGCCAACAGCAACCAGAGAGTTGAGCTCTCTCTGAGATGTGATCCCTCTCCAGCAAAGCTGGATGGTAATTTGAGCTTTCCCATTGAGTTAAACACATAAATCCTCCTCTCTGGAAGGAGGAAAGAGTTAATTTTCTCTTTTAAAACAGCTGGTGATAAACTTACAGTTAGAGCATACACTTCAAAGTGTGTCCCAACTGTCAGACTACAGGTTAGACAGGGTCTCTAAGGCAAAATAAAGAGAAAGCAAGCAAGAGTATGTGATGTTTCGCACAGGAGCATTCATTTAAAAAAACCATCATCTGATTTTCAGTTTCTGCTTGGAGGCTTCTTTATGAGTTGCATCGTCTGTTTTTTTTAAAGTAAAATGCAGAATCTGAAAAAGACAATTCTCTCGCGGGTCACGTCCCTCACCACTGAGCTTGGCGTGCTCTCCTTGTCGCTCCTGTGTAGCCCTTGCATTTGGAGCTGCCTAGCAGCCCTGTTTCTAGAGACGTGGTAGAGGGTGCAATAGCCAAACCTGGTTTCAGCCTGGTACTTGAGTGCTTTTCTGAGAGGAGCTTGTTGTGAGAGAGTTTCAATCCCTCTGGTCAGAGGGTGGCTGAACACCTCTCTTCCATTTTCAGGTGCAAGTCTTCTAGCTGCTGGAAATATTATGTTGGTTATTTTTCTGAATCTGTGTCTTCCAGACTGAGGACTTAATTTTTAGCAATAATGGGAGGAAAATAGCCAAACACTTCTCTGAAGTTCTCAATTAAGAGTCATAAAATTAACTATTTTTGGCCAGATTCTTCATCTCCTCCATGTACAGATTCTTACTGAGCTCATTACATACATGCCAGGAATGCCTGATGAGATCTAAAACAACACTTAGTTGAAAGAGAATGCTCTTTTGTGTATGGGACATACAACTTACCTACAGATCATCACAAACAACCTCACCACAACATTTGAGACAGTTCAAATGACAGGTTAGATACCTTTTTTAGCCAGCATGCTGTATCATAACACACTTCCATGTGCTCAAATCAAAGCAAAGGAAATATTTATTAACTTAATAAGGGATTGTAAGACTTGCCTCTGTAGCCCCTTTTAGCTATCTTTATAGAGTTTAAAACAAAGAATGAATATTTAGGCAAAAATAGCAAAACTATTAATGTACAAGGCATAATTATATCCTTAGCAAATTTAAACAGTTAGGATGATACTAATTGAAATCTAGAATTTTTTACCCTGCAGGAAACTTCAGCATTTTTAGAACTCTGATTTCAAATTGAGATTTTGAAATTCTAATATTTTTACTTTAAAATGTCAAAATCAAGTATGTATCTTTTTTTGGATCAACAGAAAAACTTTTTGCATTACTACATTAGAATATTTCATTTTGATGTATTTAACCAGTCTAAAAAGGTTTGCTTCAAGTAAAGTCACAGCTGAATAGATTTTTCTTATTGATACCTGTTGCCTATATCTTATAGTTATTATGGAGTCTCTGATTTTCCATACTGGGTACCCAGACTGCACATTGCTTCAACAGCTTAAGTTACATGGTGTACCTAAACTTGCTTAGCTCAGAAATCATGTATTTTTCTGTCAGTAGTGTAATCAGCTGGAGATCTTCACCCATCAAAGTAACAGCGGTCTGGCCTACAGCTGCCATGTCACAATGAATTACTATGGGAAAGCACCAGTTAAGCGCTATTCAACAGATTGGAACTGAACCCCAACATTTTAGGGTCTTTGACCTAAAATGAGATATCTTGATTTTTCAATTAGAAAATTCAGTCAGGAAAATGTGCCACAAAAGCAAACCAAACCAGAAAATCACATGACTTTGTAGAAAATTTATTTCCATGGAAAAGAAATACTCAGTCAACTGTGTTTCCAAGGTAGTTGAATGCTGGAGTCTTGCAATAGTTCATTCTTCCATTATCAAATGGGGAAGGGAAGGGATGGGAAGGGAAGCGCTAATTATCAAAATATACTATCTAAGATTTTTCAAAGTTACGTATCTAAAGGAAAGGTACCTAGACCTCTCTAAAATTCAGTTGCTGGGCTTTCACGTGTAGTGCTCTCAAGGTCTGCAAAGTTATTCTTGCAATAAAAGAAAGAAAAAAATGAATAGCTCAAGTTTAGGCAGGTATTTTCTGGGCTTGCAAGTCTTACAAATAGAATGCTGTTTATATTTTATTTTTTTTAGGGTTTTTATCCACTTCCCTCTAAAAAACAAAAGAATATAAACGTGTTTTTGTTATAGGGTTTCAAGTTTACTCTCCTGCTTCTGGCTCTCAAAGGAAAACGTCACAAGAAAGGAATTAAAATGACTCTTCGGGGGCTCAGAAAACATGAAATAAACAGGCTTCAAATGATGAAATGTGTAGAGTGATTTGTGGTGGTTTGTGAAAGTTTTATTGAACGTTAACTAGCAGAATGACACTGTAGCATTCAGTCTCGATTCCCCCCCCTCCAGCCTTTTTTCTCCCCTGTTGTTCAAATGTCATAAGCTTTTTACATTTCAGCTGAGTTACTTCTGACCTTGAGCAGAAGTGAGAAGGCTGAGAGAACAACTTCTAAAACTATCATTTTTCTCTTGTCTCACTGTCCCTATATTATACATAGATGGTTCTTATCCACGGTAAGTTAGATAGAAATACAGCTCCAAATTCTGGATCTTGAAATTGCTTGATGCAGAGCACTGTTGGGAATGCCCAGTTGTTCTTTGTATTTTCTCTTTAGGTATTTAGATATTCAACACTTATTGATTTTACTAGGGCCTGCACATGCCTACATCCAAAACAAAATTAAGCAGTGAGAATAATTTGAACATGGTTACTTTTTTTTGTTATACTAAAGGAAAAAATAAAAACAATGCCAATTTTTTGAACAATCAATCCCAAATTCCCTTATTTAGCATCCCTAAAAAGAATTGTAGATACAGTCCAGTTGACTAACAAACACTTGTTTACAACCTAGCCTGAGAAAAACTACAGTTGCTATTCCAGTTAGAATAATTTATTTATCAGGATTCAGATTTTCAAAGACAAACGTTCGGAGATTCAGGCAAATTTTCATAGCAGCAGGCATAACAGTGTAGTACATATGTAACTTTGAGACATATTATGCACATGATTCAGCATATTTCTTGTTTGTTCTGTGATATCCAAAAGAACACCACCTACAGTTCTCAAAAAAAAGTTTCAAATGTCTTAAAAAGCTGTTAGCTAGTACCTTTCACCCAAAACAAGTGACCTTCCAACTTTTGCGTACAACTTAGAAAGTTCTGGCAAGCTCTTTCATTTAACGTTTAGTTTTAGACTGTAGCGGGTATTTGTAAAATCTAAAATACTAAGAGGAAAGCTTGTCATATTCCATGTCCTGACAAACAAAGAATATCATATTAGCATACTTTAAATGCCCATGTATAATAGCTCAGAAAACATTTGTGAAGATTTCAGTGGAAGCTACTGACTAAAAAAAAAAATAGTGTCGTTTACTCATAAAGTATAATTAAAGACAATTGTTCTGGAAATAAACTATATCACTGTCCTGGTGTTTGTCACATCTGACTGTCTTTAAAATGGTCAGTAAGTTAGCCTAATGTGAACTAATTCATTAAAATCAGCTTTACTTATCAACATCTGAGCCACTCTTGACCTCTGTAAAATTTCTCCTGTCTTTCAAGAGTGCACCACTTGAAGTTTTTAAAAATGAGTTTCAAATATGTCCTAAGAAGTACTTACTACATCATTTATTATCTAAAATGAGTGACTTTCAGACTCCTGCATGCTTTTGATAGGAACTTGAGTCAGGGAAAATACCTAGCAAAGACACTTGACTTCCCTTGACTTCCAAAATCTTTTCTCATTAAACTCATTTTAGGTACCTATAAATGGTATATATTTTGCCCTGTGGTCATGACTCTGAAAATACATGGTTCTGCTCAGGCTCTGTTCAGTATGTTTCACCATTTATATTTATTTATTGGGCAAATTTGCCTATGTAAACATAAACAATATCTACTTTAAAAAAAAATTGGTCTGCCGAGTTTTTGCAGTCCATTGTATAACACAAAGCTGAATTGTGTCAGAGAGTGAAATTTGTCTGTAATTAAGGGTGAGGCGCTTCATGGGACACACAATACAAAACTGGAGTTCTCTGGAGATTGAGTTTGGATAAAGTACTTCCATTGCTTTTAAGGCAAACAGAAATACGCCGTTCCCATCCTATTCCACCCAGTCTTTTTGACAAAACAACTGAACAGTTCAGAAGTTTTCAGTTTCAAAGATTTCATCAAGATGCAATTTTTTTGTTAATTTATAATTGCTGCTGTATCTCCACGCAGTTGCGTTTCAGAAACGCGTACATGTCTCAAAGAGTGCTAGGGTTGCTGAATGAGAAGAAGAGCATTTGCAGTGGGTTCAGTCAGTTGTAGCCTGGGCAATGTGACTGCTCTGCTGTTTTGGAGGTCTGGCATGTCCTCTGCACCCCCTGCCAAGCACCACAGGGGCATTTACAAATAAAAAAAAAATCAATTGTGTTTTCAGTCATAAAACTGGCAGCCATGAACTTTTCAGTTTTGTGGTACATTTTGTTTTGTTTTTTAAGCTGGAAAGCAAAATGTTTGATAGAAATTAGCATAGTATTCATAGTAGATACTATTCTGTTGAGAAAAAAAAATTCTGTCCAAAAATATTTTTTAAATAAAAATCAATAAAACAGCTCTAAATGGGTATCATGCTCAAATATTTGTAAAAAAAAAGAACAATGGCTTCAATTTCTAAAGACATTTCAGAAGTCATAGATAAAGATTTGGCTAGGAGTTTTTAGTTCAAATTGTATGATATTTTTCCAATAATGGTGTCAGTTGTAAGTTTTAATGCAAGTAAGTCCTTATAAAATAAGTTAATCTATATTTAGCACATACCAGTGGAAGTATTTTTTTAAGGTTCCACAGGAAACACTGAATTCTTTATGGTTCTCTACGCTATTGTCCATGTCTTTGCCCAAAGTACCTTTGAATTTTCTCGTAAACTTCATTTAGAAAGATATATTTGAAAAACTAGAGAGTATCCTAAAATCTGTTTATTTTGAAGGAACTCTAGGGAAAAATGGAACTCACCTGCTTTCAATGCTCATATGACACACACAGCATGCTAAATGCATATACACAATACGTGCCATTAAATAATAACTGTTACTTCATCAACAGTATCTTCTAAATGAGGATGAGAAAGGACTACACAAACAGTGGCTGAAGCTAAGGTTTTTAGAAACACCCAAGGCATCTAGGCAGCAAATTCCCATTTAAATTCAGCGGAAGTTGGGACTCTGACTCCCCTGAGCTCTATTAAAAATCTCCCCTCCCCCTTGATTCACAAATGCAGTTGCTCCATTAGTTTGATTTTGATTAATTAACAGTGCTTTTAGGCTTTCCTTGCATGAATTTATCAAATGTTACCAAACTGAAATACATCCGTTATTTCCTCTTTTAAGCATAAAGGAACTCGGCGGTATTTCAAAGTGTTTGTAAATGATGGCTTAATAGCTCCTAATGCATCCATGGCCCAGTTTTTACAAGTTGATTATGAATGCTCGTGCAGTTTAGAAAATCAAATGGCAGCCCTTACAACCATGGCTCATGTTAACTGAATATGTAAATTACACTCTTTATAGCAGGGTAATACATATGACAATGCTAACAATTTACCTCTCCACAGCTGGGGCTAATGTGACAACCTGTTCTGTGGCTGGGGACAAGTATGGGCAATAACACACGGCGTTGAGGAATGCTCTCTGATACAACTCAACAGCAGTACATCAACATAGACTGCCTCCGACAGACAGCTGTTGCTCGTCAAGGCACATCCTAGTGTTACTGATCAGGAAGCAAAAGGGTATGTGGAGATTATTCTTTAGTAACAGCTGAAAATCTGGTAACATGTAAGCATATTGAAACCAAAGCATGAAAAAATAGAAGGCTGCTACTTTACTAACAAATACCTAAGTAGTTATTAATCAAAATCCACCCTGTTTCTCAACTGGCACCAAGACAGCTGAATTATGGGGGATTCCCATTACACCTTGTAATTTAATATACTCCTCAGGGTTATAGTACATTCTGATAATACGAAAACTGAGTGTTGCCTCATAAGACCCCAGAAGTTCTGGGTGAAATACAAACATAATTAACATGCCAAAAAGAAAACAAACACATTGTTTTCCATATACAGACAAATGGAAGAGTGAGAACGACAGTAAATGCAGACCCCATGATCAGTAGTCCAAATTCTACATTTTATTTTCTATAAACAGTGCAAGTGGGACAAATTCTGATTCTAATTCGCTAAGAAAAAATTCTGCTGGGAGAGGTTTACTGTTGGAATAAAATTGCCATGTTGTCTGCTAGACATGCAGTCTGGTGTTAAGGCTGTGTTGCAAGAGAACACCTGTCATAGGTCCAAGACCCTTAGATATTTTCAACAGTTAAATGTGTGCTGCAAGTCCTACCACCACAGAGTCAGAGGACTTCAGCTGGAGCTTCTGAAAGGCTTAGATCACTCTGCAATTACACTCTTTTTGCTTTTCAAGAGCATGCAGTCCATTGGAGTATTTCATATTTTCCATCTGAACTTGCGTTGAGTCATGTTGAAGGACTTCTATAGATATGTCAGCCAGAAAAGGAAGGTCAAAGAAAGTATACCCCCCCATGATGAACATGACTGGCAAACTGGTAACAACGGATGAGGAGAAGGCTGACGTACTCGACAACTTTTTTGTCTCAGTCTTCACTGACAACCTCTCTTCCCACACCTCTCAAGTGGATGGACCTCAAGACAGGGACTGGGGGAGCAAAGTCCCTCCCACTGTAAGAGAAGATCAGGTTCGTGAGCACCTGAGGATCCTGAACATCAGGTCTATGCGACCTGATGAGATGCATCCCAGAGTCCTGAGGGAATTGGCTGATGTAGTTGCC
>NW_008794952.1:714276-754210 GCF_000699145.1 Aptenodytes forsteri | reverse complement strand
AGCCTATCAGTACTTAAAGGGGGCCTATAAGAAAGATGAGGACAGACTTTTTAGTAGGGCCTGTTGCAATAGGAGAAGGGGCAATGGTTTTAAACTGAAAGAGGGTAGATTTAGACTAGATACACAGAAGAAATTTTTTATGACAAGGGTGGTGAAGCACTAGCACAGGTTGTCCACAGAGGTGGTGGATGCCCCATCTCTGGAAACATTCAAGGTCAGGTTGGATAGGGCTCTGAGCAACCAGATCTAGTTGAAGATGACCCTGCTCATTGCAGGGGGGTTGGACTAGATGACCTTAAAGGTCTCTTCCAAACCAAACTATTCTATGATGCCATGTTAACAGTGTTTTTGCCTCATTGGTGAGGTAGCAATACTATTATGCTGGGTGACACCAACATCAAGTAAATAGAAAAGCACTTTTTCTATCTTAGTTCATTTCCTGGGCTGCAGATAAATTAATATGTGTAACTGTTCAAAACAAATAACTTTCAGGCAGACTGGTACATTTTTCAATATCTCTGTTTCAATATTTCATTATGTTGTATGAACGTCTGACACACCCATTAAACAAAATGTTATTAGCAAAAGCAAAAAGTGAGAACACATTGCTTCTTTTTATTAATTATTTCTACAGCACTGTTGGGGTGAGCAGTGTTCAGAAACAGAGAAAAATAAATCGATTGGTGCCCATATGTATCTAGCCAACAAAAAGCTTAAAACATTCTGCAGGATTTCTGCCTTGTGTTTTTTTCACTGAAGAAAAGTAAAAATTACTCTTTCCCATTCTGTCATTGGAATAGAGTCAAAACAGGGGTATAAAGATTTAGCATATATATACCAAAAATACTATTGAGAATATAGGAGGAAAATGAGTAAGCAGAAAGGAATTACTCAGCTGGAATACGACAGTTCACTGTGGCCAGTGTTTTTTTACTCTCTGCAAAAATGTCATGAGTTCTTTGGTATTTAGATGTGTTTTCAGATTACATGGTGCCTCTAACAACCCAAATTTTTAAATGTGATGCTCAGAAACTGGTTTAGATGTGAGTCAAAAGACAGAGTGACTCTGAAGCATTGACTTGAATAAACAACTGAAAGGCTGCTTGACTAGGTTTAAACGGCAGGCTGTAAGGCGTGTTTGTGCATATGTCTGTGTGTGTACATGTGTATTTAAACACCTACTGAGGCATGCAACAAATATAAAGATCTGTGGAAATATGTTCCTTGAGTGCAATACTTTTCTGTATCCCAAACACTGTACGGAATGAAAGAGGATGAAGACTACTCAATATATGAAAAACCAAAGGGGTCTGTTTCTTTTCCCTGAATGCCCTAAAGCTCTGTAGCTTGTACCTATCCCATCCAAGGGTGAAAGGGCTGCATGGGAGGCAGCCCCTCCTCCCCTTCCCTCACACCCTCCCAGCTGAGCACCTCCAGTCCTTGTCCTGGAAACCTGAGAGCAAAGTTGTTCTCTGCCGTTGCAGATCATTCACATCATTTATGATACCACTTTGATATTGTTCAGTATGCTCTGCAGCCTACACTGGTAGAGTTGTCTGAGAAACGACATTTTTAATTTCTCAAGACTAAGAATTTTTTAGATGGCATTTTAAGTAAATTCTGGTTTGGGAATCAGGAAAGATCTGTATTTTATTAGTAGGTACAGTCGCTTTCCTTATTGCTTTGCAGCAGACAGTCTGAGTAAAGTGTTTAATGCTTTATTAATGGAAAATTCAAATGATGTTTCAAAAGGTGTTTTACAGGTATCTGTTTTTCAGGAATGTGATATCACTACAGTCTGTAAGTGGAAGTGCTAAAACAGTCAAATCTCCAAAATAGTCTTCTAGCACACAATCTTCTATATTTTCAATGCATTATATAAATGTAAACTCTCAGAACCTGATATGTTTTATATTTTAAATACTATAAAATCACTTTTTTCATAGTCAGATCAGATGGCTTCATGGAACTCAACTCCAATCTAGAGAAAAATACAGTGAATCTAAAACAAATACTGCTATCTGGCCAAGGTCTTATTTATTCTATCCATCCAATAGATGTGGAAACACTAGAGTTATAACTCCAATCTAGAGAAAAATACAGTGAATCTAAAACAAATACTGCTATCTGGCCAAGGTCTTATTTATTCTATCCATCCAATAGATGTGGAAACACTAGAGTTATTTTTGTGGGATATGATTAAGACTTTCTTAAAGATAAAAAGCTCAAGGGAGATGGGATAGGATACGCTTCGATTTTGAAGGAGGAAGAATGAATTTACCATAACTAATTTGAAAAAAATTTCTAACGACTTGTAGAATCAATTGGTATGCTTCAGCTAAAATGTAATAAAATCAAGTTTACAGAGTAAAGCATCCTACCTTAATACTTTTTTTAATGACCTCAAAATAGCTGTTTGTGTCTAAAAATGGGACACTTCAGCTACATTTGTTTGAAAAAAATATTCCATTTTGCATTATGGATCAATTTATCTTCTTTTTTCAATTATTCTGTTTAATTTGTTTTCTCTTTATAGTTTAGCTGATATAAAATGTTTTACACGTACCTTCTGAAAAGTTTTACAAGACTAATTAAAAAATATGAACCTGAAACTGAAAAGGGAGGTAAGAAGTAAGAAAAAAACCTTGAGATGATTTATGGCAATGAAATATATAGATTGTCATGAAAAAGGGTCATTTTATTTATCCTTTTTTTGAATATGCATGTATTCACAGCAACAGAATTGTATACATTTTTCAAACAAGGAATTTAATTTGTGAATTTTTTTTTCCTGAAGAGCAGTCACTAAATCAGAAATTGACATCTCTTTGTACATCCTTGAAAAAGATCTCAAGTATTAAGGCTTGTAGTTGATTTAAATAAGAGCAGTAACTCATATTAATAAACCCAGACATTACAATTAACAATGAACTAGAAATATCAGTGTACCAAAGAATTTTCTAGTTGAATCTCCTATACTTGCAATCATACGTTAAGTAGCAGGGAAGACCTAGTTAAAGGAAAATAATATCTTGTCAGTATCCATCTTTTATATAAACATACAAATACCAAGTCTCTTTGGTGAAAACTATGGTTGACTATTTTGTTCTTCTGCCTCAATGAGCCCAAGTGCTTTACTGCAAGAAGGGTAAGGCTTGTTTCATGAAGATAGGCACAAGACCATAAAATAAACCCCTCGGGAAGCAAGGGCTGTTATCATTTTTTTCAGTGCAAAGCATGTATCCTACGCAGTGATAAAGAATCCCAGAGATCTCTAGCTTAGTTATTCCAATGTAAATTGACTTTTCTGTTGTAATATTTGTCTGAATGTGTATAGCTTTGAGTTTTCAAACACGGAATCTCATTACACTTTATTCTACTGGATTACAGAACCTTCTACAACCAGAAATATCTTCCTTACACAGGTATTCATAGATCACAGTCAAATCATCCCTACCTTCACTCAGATAAAATAAATGATTTCAACTTGTTAGTCTCATTATAAAATGAGCTTTCAAGGCCTTGAAACATAGTGCATCTTATTCTCTGATTACTGACTGGAAACCAGAAATGACTCTTCTCAGCTGGCTACACAGCAAACTTTTTATAGACTATCACAGGACTAATGTTGGGTTTCATTTATGTCTTCTCCAGTGCTGCTAACATTTGGTGTATTTATATCAGAGGCACAATAATCAGACAGTGGCGTTAAATGCCACTGTGAATGGAGATGAAGTCTGATCTACAAAGTGGTTCTAATGTACAAAATGGAAAAAAAAAAACCTGCTTTGCTCCCAAAAGGCCACAGTATGTACTTATTTCATTATTTCACCATGATCCATCACTCATTAACTCGGCAGAAATACATTTCTGAAAATTATTTACGTTTTATTTTTCATTTAGAAATAAGTAAACCAGATAGTCCTGTTAAAGTGTTGTGAGAGAAGGAGTACTGATTACCACAGAAATGACTAGAAATATTTACTTTAGATATATCTAAATTATACATTATAAATATACATCACATACAGAGCATTTATATGTGTGTTTACATATAGGCTGAAATTCAGAAAGGCTTATCTCATTTTTGAAGCAAGACAATATTTCCTATTTCTTAAATTTCTATTAATTTTTGAGTTTTATATTAAAAAAAATTAAAATGAGGCAATTTTGCAAGATCAATGTTTGTTATAGAAGCAAAAAAATGACATGCAGAAAGAAGAAAATGCGGTAGGAACCTTGGGGAAAAAATCTAGTAAAATAATAAATGAAAATAGTTTTATCATCTGGTATAGATATTAGAAATATTTCTCTGCAGATGATAAGTGTGACTAGAATAGCATCCATTTAAAAGAAATTACATTACTGGTTCATCTCTGATGGCTATTGTGGGACTGATATTAGAGTAGTGCTATCTGCAATTTACCTTTTTTAACTAATAGCTCTTTGTTTTCTGCATGGATCCTTTTAAAATCTCTCATATGCTTTTAAGATATCACTTACCATTTAATCACTTTCCACTTACTCTTCACTCTCTAAGCTCTTCAGTCTTTAGCTACATTATGATTTTCTGCGTATATATATTCTAGCATGTACACAGACCTGGTTTCTTACCAGGTCTGCCTGTCTTGACAGATATATAATATTGTACTTCAATATTCAGTATATTACCAGAAAGATCAGGTTATTTGTGGGGCCTTTAATCTGTTAAGCCCCATAGCAAAGGTAGCCACAGAACCTCCTGAGACTTGGAACATGGTCAAGATGGAGAACTGGGACAGAAGAGTGCTGGGGGAGAAGGGCTGGTGAAGTCAGAGGGCAAAGGAATGGAGATCTCACAAGATTCTAGTTTAAATGTTCTGTTTCGTTGCCTAATACTACCTTTTTTGTGAGGTAAAACTGTACAGTGGTGGACAGCAAACTCTGTGGTGTGGTCTTTAAAAATAACCCACAGAGAAGCGGCGTAGGTCTAAGCGCAATTTCCTTCAGGGCTGTAACCCATTTCTGGCTACCCTTGTGATGGTCAAACTACCACAGGGTAGGACTGACCCCAGAATAAAGAGTTCCGTATTTCAAATTATTCCAGGACAGTATCTAAACAACTTTAAAATAGTGGATGTCCTCCAAAGAGTTATGTGGGTCACTGTTTAAAAGGCCCACCGGTACTTTTGCCCCAGGATTGCCGCTTCAGATCATTTCCTGTGTGTGCTTAAATGCTGTGTTAAACTGGGATTTTAAAAGCTATGACTGCTGTAAACCTCTCAGTTGTATTGCCAAAACCGGTTTCTTTTGCAACACTATCATTACTGCTAATACAAAAGCAGATGAAACTATTAGCCACTTTGCAGAGAGATATTATTCACACAAAGATATAAAATCCTTCTAAATATCCAAGGAAAAAAAGGTAGTTTACTGAGTCTTTAGCGTATGGATTTTGGATTAAGGTATAGCAAATATCTTTGTTATGAAAGTGAAAGGTTCAGTTAAATTCCAGGGATAAACTCAGGAGCAAAATTTGCAAATCCAGTGCTTCTCTGAGGCATGAGGCGATGTCTGTAAAGAATCAGCAGGCTGGCTGTGGAAGAACTGAGTTAAAGCAACACTGAAGAGCTCATTTTCCCCTATCACTGCGATCGCAATTACACCAGTGCTGTTAGGAGACTCATTCACAACAGAGTTCAGGAAAGCAGGAGTATTCAAAGTGGCTCAGAGTCCTTTTTACCCCCTCCCCCACTCAAGATACACTCTCTTAGGCATAAAATGAGCAGACCATACAAACCTTTTCCCAAAGCACAAACAAAAGCCCAGCCCAAACAGCTGAGCATTTCTCAGGATTTTTCCCTCATCCCCCCATATTTTGCAGGTCGGGTGGGAGGGAGCTGTGGAAAAAAAGAACTATTTCAAATAACTCTTCTTCCATCAATCAGTATATTCTATTGCTTAATACAAAAGGCTGCGGAGAGGGAACAACACTGCTTTACACATCTTTGAAAACCAAAAGTCATGCACACCTGAAAAACCAAAAAACAAACCATGACATTGTGAACCTTTTTTTGGACCTTGTTATGCAAGGTGCTATGCAACAGCTGGAATACGTGAAGTGCCCCTATTCCAAATGTTTATACATGTATAAATTAATAACATGAAAATGCTTTTCTGTCCACATTGTGTTTTAAAATGTACTTCAGAAACTCAGTACAATTCAAACAGAAGTTTACGTAGGAGAAGTAAAATCATTATCTGCAGTGTCACTATTGCTAAGAAAGAAAGCGTGTTGTACTTTAGAAAGATAAAAGCTGTTACATACATCCAAACGTACAAACACATGCACACACATAGACACAGAAATATAAAAAACCTACTGTATACCTTTTCTCTTGGATTGAGCACAAGAAAAATAATGTTTGAGCCTCTTTATATTTTCAAGTTACTCTCACTTTTTAAACTTTTATGTACTAGCCATCCCAACCCCATACTTTCACAGTTCTCCATGGTTTAAATTGGTGAGTGAATGTAGAGTGGCCATCTGCTAGCTCCTGTGGTGCTGAGCTTCGTTAGCACGCTGATCACAGGATACGTTTCTTGATTGGGCTTATCAAAGTGTTATGGAATATTTATCAGCGTGCTTTTCCCTTCCTTCCTTTCTCCCCTTGTTCCCTTCCTTCCTTATGACTTCCATTACGATCAGATGACTCCTGCAGCCAGTTCAGCCTACATAACCAGGTCCTACTGCAGTAGCCCAGCAATTCGGCACCAGCTGGCAAGCAGGGGCATGAGGACTGGCTTAGCGAGCCTGCAGCAAGCCCTTTAGTTCCCAGGGGCATAGCTGGGGGAAGCAGGTGGGGGGCAGCAGTTTGTCTTCTCCTCGCTTCCCCAGCCCAAAGGGGCCTTGCAGGGCTCAAGCATCTTGCAAGCTCCACTGGAGAGTTTGCTGGAGATAGGTGACTCGCTGCTGCCTGGTTTCCAGAAGGCTCAGGCTAAAATGATCAAAAAGCTCAGGCAAGACCCACTTGATGTGCTGAGGGGGATGGGGCAGTGTAAGGGGAGGGTGGGCAGCGCTGCCCCCGTGGTGATGCCAGACTGCAATGTTTGAAACCTGTGCTCAGCCAGACAGACATCCTTCCCCGTGGTCTGCCAGAGAGGGCAGAGGAGTTGCACAAGGATGCATTATTGTGCAACTTATTTCTCTTTACTGAGAAATACCCAGGGATATTAATATTAGTAATAATATAAGCTACACCCATAAAGTCAGAGGGCTTTGCTACTGAGATATCTATTTCTCTTGCAAGAAATTTGGAAGGTGAATGTTGCTTGCAAACTCAGAAAGAGGAAGAAATCTACAGGAAAGTCCAGCCAGCAATGACTCTATATGTTCGGACTTCTACGCAAACAAAAGAAAACAAGATTGATATTTTAAAAAATACAGATGTCCTATCAAAAGTACATGTGGAGGCACATGATACTTGAGACTTAGGAGTTCACATTTAGGGTAACCTTCCCTTGGGGAAGCTTGGGCAAAGCCTTCCAACCAAATGCCACTCCATGTAGTTCTACACAGTCATCAGTACCAGAGACTAGTCACTAAAGCGGGTTTTTAAAAATAAATATTTGTCATTAGTAGCATATTTTTATTTCTATTGCACACACAAGCACACATATAAGACCCACAGAAGAAACACAGTGCCTGGTCTTTAAGCTTGATAAGGAAATGCCACAAGACCTGCACAATTTCACAGAAAGAATAAATGCCACTGGAAAAAGCCCCATTTCCTACAAAATTAGAAACATTTGCTAGATTTACTAAAATATATTCACAGAAGTATCATGTATTCAGAATTGATTTTGGATCACGTGATGTAAAAGTGCTTTCACGTATGAACAACTAAACTGAAATTTGTTAAAATTCTGGGATGAATAGCTGAGGATAGAAGACAGGCACAGGTAGCAGCTGAAATTGTTGGGCTTTTTAAGATTACCTGTGACACTAAAACTAATTGCCTACACTCCAGCCTCTTTGAGTTGGTTCCTGTAACAGGAAAAGAGAAACATCCAGCTATTTATCTCACCCACCATGTAAATGTCCTGTGTAAATTAAAATATTGATCCTTACTCTTGGTTGGTTCAGCATTCCCCATTCCACCTAAAATTTCACATAGAAGTAGAAGTGGCCTCGGTAAATGAATGCACTAAGATAGTTATTAAATTCACATTTTATTTCTTCCTATACATTTAAAAGGTTTTAACGTATTGGGTTTCAGGTTTGAAGGCTATTTGTTATCAGGTTTCTTAATATTAATCTCTGCTTTCAAAAGTTCAGAATGGACAGGAATCAGGGAAGGGGTTTACCAGACTGTTCAATATCTCTATTACCAAATTTGAAACAGGTAAGAATTTTGCATTAACCTCAGATAAAAGAACAATTAACACTGAAGCTGACCTCTTTGGGGTAAGAATGGTACACAAGATGTCCTCTCTCACAACTGCTTAAAGAAAACTTCAATAAACTTACGACATAAATATTTAGAACAGATATGTTAGGAAACTACATTGTAGTTAAAATTATAAGTAACCTAGGAACACACACATTTAAAGCATGTAAGGTACTTGCTTCATGTGAGCTTTTTATAACATTTTGGGTATCAGAAACCTCATCACTGAATTACAACTTATCAGGGAATCAATTTTAGCATATCTTATCAAGACACAGATGAACAAAGCAACAATATTATTTATTTTTACCTTTCTTCCCAAATATTGGTGTTACTCTTTAGATAAAAAAATCAAAACAAAAATAAATTAATTTGCAGTGTAGCCAGCAGACAGAGTGCACATTGTCAACCAACAGCACACATTGTCAACCAACAGCACACATTGTCAACCAACAGTCTGTTTATAAAGCTAACCTGTTGCTAATACTAATGAAGGCATTTGTTGTGCTCTTTTAAAAAATAATTTTGTTTGCCATACACATTTCTGCCATACACAACAGCTTTTCTGGCGATCCATTGGGTTCGTGATAGTACTGTCCTGAATATCATGCTGCAGCAAAAGGAACATCTCCTGACATGCTTTACAGCTATCTAGTAGCTAAAAGAGCAACAGAGACACTGAGTAAGCCTACTTGGATAAGGCCAGAAAGAGTGCAAACTGGAAGACTGCTAAGGTCATTCTGAATGCTAGTGATATGGCGCTCGTGCAAGTGTAGTAGATACGCTGAGATGGATCCACTCAGGGATGGTGGAATCTGTCTGTCAAAGGTGGGTGTCAGCATTCAACTGACACATGGGTTCAGCTGGGAAGAAAACAAACACTAGAGAGTGTAAGTACAGCATATAATAGAGCTAATTGCTTGTGATTCTAATGGTATGTGCTGATAAAGAAGACAACTAAGAGATAAAAGGTAGAAGGGATTTGGTTGGTAAATTCTGGGGGTTAAGGGGAGTTCTGAAGAGGTGCCTCATCACATCATCCATCTATTCAACCTGGCTGGGGAAGTTCATGGTGCAGGAGTGAGAAGAGTTGTACGACTGGACCAGAGTTAACAAACTTTCATCTGATTCCTCTTATGGCACACTATGCTTCAAATATAAAAATGGGGGGAGTAGGCCTATAGGCTATTGATCTGTCCTAGTAAATTAAACAGTCCCTGGAAAATTATTGAGAAGTGTCTCACAGCTCTCCAAACTCTAACTTACGAAAATGGCTCATGTCAGCCAGGGCTCTCTCAGGGACTTCATGGGTGCCATACAGAAGCCGGACTTTCCAATGGCCATAGCTAGCAGGCAGCTTGGGGGCAGTCAACCTGTTGTGGAGGATAGCAGCGTTTGCACACTGAGTTTATTAGCATAGATATGCTAATATCATAGTGCCCCTGTAACTAATAAATTCTGGACTGCCTCTTACTTTCACCTCTCTACCGTGCTGAGTCTCTGACACAGCATTTTATCCTTCTGTTGACAAGAGGCATGAAATATTGCTCTGAAATCCTACCTAGACTTAAGTATTGTTTTTAGAAAGCATGCTTATTTCAATCTCCTTTTTTAGGTTTATTACAGGAAAGCAGGTCTTATGAATAATCTGTTTAACACATCAGTTCTTCACAGCTGGAAGAGAAAGTTTTGTGGATATTACTTAGTATATATGGGATAATAACTTTAGCAGCATTTCATGTTTTCCGTGCAGGATCCTGGGAATCTGAGACACAGCTGAGGATTCACTAAAGAAAGCAAAAAGGATTCTAATAAAGAGAACAATCCAAACAACTTTTGCGCTTCTTGGAAACGGTGTGGCATGCACATTGATTAGGTATATTAAAGGCATCCCTAAATAACTCCTGTTAAGAACCTGGTATTTTGCCACCTCAGAACTCCTATGTGTTTCACACAGTAATGGGCAATTATTTTCAGAACTCCATTACAGGTAATGAAAAAAAAAAGGGGGGGGGGAGGGCAAAAATCAAAACTTTTACTAAGAAGGTGTAAAGCCCACTTAGTGGTATCTATAAAATGTTCCACTCTGCAGCTAATCCTCACATATTGACCTTAAGAGATCTAACAACAAAGCGGCTGTGTTTTGGGTGGCAAAACACCTAGGCAGGTGTCCTGTTTACTCAGATAGAAGACCAAGGTTTGGTATAAATCATGACTCCAAGCCGAAGGGTCAAAGTCCTACAATTCCAAGATGATGGTGATCCCAAGACTGCTGCCTCAAAAGGGAAAAAAATACCCAATATGTAGGCATAGTAACAAATGGTGATTGGACCTCTAACACCTCCTGTTACACAGTTGCTTTAAAAATCGCAGTCCCTATTGCTTGCTGAGTCTGTCCTCACGTCTGGACAGACGAAATTGTCCTTGGACAGAAGAAACAATTGTCATGTTTTCTAAGCAAGTAAAAGAGGGACAAAATTAGAAGGTTCATGTGGATAAACTTGCTTCATTACGGAGAAAATTCAATGTCAATTCATGTTACAAGTATATCAGAAGTGAGGTGATGAAAACTGTCTTCGTCTAATCATTCACCTTACGTTGGCTTTTCTGTAGTCCTCATATTCGGCAGGATGCATTACCCAGAAACGCCGTCCATGTAAGGAAACTAGGAAAGCAATGTGATTCATAGCATCCAGCACATAATGTATTTTGTCATTGCTTGGCTGATGTTCTGATATTTCAGGTCTGCCTAGAAAGGTGACCAGCTAATTGCCACTAGCCTTTTCAAACACAGGTGTCCAAGATCCTGAGGCCTAGCTGTGTTCTTCAAAGTGACTTAAGTGTCTAGAATAACAACATAAAACCGTAATTCATTCCTTTGAAAGAACTTGATTTTGTACTAACTAGTATTCAGGCAATTCAACTGCATTTATTCAAAAAGGTTTAAAAGAAGGTGGAGGGAATGATTCATAAAGGATTTGCTTTGCCTTTCTAATTGAAAATTTCAATGCAGTTAATACTTTTCACTTCTCCTTGTCCACTCTAATCTTATTTATTGTGCCTCTGACACCTTCTATTATCCTTCCCTTGACTCGTTGTTTTAGATGAAACAGTTTAACTACTTTAACACTGAAAATGATATTATTTCTGTGTTATCAGTGGCAACTTCCTGTGCCTTTATATATATAAAATAAAGAGTGGATTATCATTAATTATGCACTACAATTTTTCCTGGCAACAGTCTGAAAGTGACAAAACATTTGCTTTTGTCATAGTTCTATTAAGTGAACCCAAATTGAGCTGCTGAAATTTATGACACTTTACTGTGTTTTTAATTTGCAACACAGGGTCAGGATCTTGACAGTGATTTTATTTTATTTTGCACTTTATTTTCAGTGATCCTTGTAAGGATGTTAATTAAATTGTTTGAACTAAACTGTTTTTATCATTTCAACAACCTATATTTATTGCATATTGAGGAGAAATTTCTTGTTAACATTACTTAATTTTCTAACAGTTCAGCTTAATAATGAAAAAAGCCTCTACGCTAGGAAAGACATCTGATTTAACCAGGTTGATAATGAGTCAATTTTTCCTTAGAAAAGAAAATGAAATTTATAGCACATTCAAAGGATAGTTAGGGGAAACGGCTAAGTGTATGGAATTTTTGCATATGTGTATCAGTTCTGAACATGGAAAATACTTTTCCATTTATCGGGAACATGACTGAGGATTGTCCATCCCAAATGGCAGCTGTCACAAATGCTGTCCCTACTCTGAGAAAACCAGACTAAACCATAATAAACAACCAACAAGTACAAACCTGTGAAAGAAACAGTTAAATTAGTGGCTTATCTCAAGAATATGACCAGAATGACCAGCAGAACCTGAGTGATGAGGTCTGGTCCAGCACTTGACTGCACTTATGTAAAGCTTTGCTTACTTAGATGCGAGCGCATTTCAGTGCCACCCGGGGCCCCGGGGGGGGGGGGGCGGGGGGGGCAGGGGGCGCACAACCCAGCCTAAAACGTTGTGAATAGGGACTTGCAAAATTATCCACAGTGTTGTGGGTAAAGGGAGGTGAAGTACAGACAGTGCTTCACCCCCCAGGCAGTCTGGGAGGGGTAGCCAGGATTCCTCACAGTATGCAGATTCCCCTACTACCACTACATAAATATTTTTAGAAGACAAGCAAAACCAAGGGCATTTTTAACCTAATCCCCATGTTAATTTTTACTCTAGCTTAGTTTTGCAAAGAGGACTTGGGTGAGCTGATGAATGCCGGGTTAAGAAGAGCTTGAATTATTTATACAGACATTATACATTGTGTAGCTGTATTAACACATATATACATTTAATCAATGCAATTACTGATGTGATTTATACATATATAATTAGGTTAAAATATAACTGTATTATTATGCATGTATTAATATAATTATGGAAACAATGAAAATGTATATAATATTTTAGCCAATAGAAGTCTACAAAAATATCAGAAAGTCTGAGATTTTCTCTTTTATACATGACTGCATGAAAAACAGGTTAGTAAATCTCATTCAGAAAAATCCCAAATTTCAACAGAAACATAATTATTTTTTCTGAGGAAAATATCTTTAATGACTTGCTTGAAGGTTAAGCATGTGAGTTAGTTTTTTGCTCAAAATGACAAAAAGACTGCAAGCCCTTCTTTCTGACCTGTGACTGCTTGTGAGCTCCAGTGGCTGTAATGCTTCATCCATAATTAGATGGACAAGAGGAGTTAATTAAGAGTAAATTAAGAAAAGTAGATAATATTAAAAACCAAGAAGGTGAAATACGTAAAACCGGAGATAGAATATTTGTGTTCATGTGTGCTCTACAGGAATCAGAGGTCACTTAACTTGTATAATATAAAAAGGGGAAAACAGCATTAAATCATGTTCATGTTTTCCTTTTCTTTATGAAGTACTTATAGGTGTCAAAACAAAATATATTTAATATATTTTTAATTTGGTATTCAAAAATCAATAAGTGTCTCTGGATCATCTGACCTCTCACCTTGTACTCTTATTTCTGAACACTGACAAAATAAATTAAAACATTTCTGGTCGGTAAATACTAACAGTCCTTAATAACCCTAATGGTTAGGGTTGCAGCTCCAATGCATTAGTAGGAGCCGTCCAGTATCTACAAGTGTGGTTAACAAATTCTTTACCCTCTCCGTACTCCCTAGTATCTTAATTTCATATTTTCTATTGGTACTTTCAAGTTATTCTGTCATTTTAACTTTCAGCACTTGAGGCTAGAAATAGAATAATACATTAAAAAAGTGCATAAGGGTTTCATGAAATGGTCAGATTCTAGCCAATGGTCTTTGGCACTGAACACTCCCTTTTCCACTGAGCTACAGCTACAAAATTCTACCTAAATTCTGTTTATAGAAATGTAATGCACTTGCTTTTTTTTTTTTTCCTCCCACAGCAATAGTAATTTTACTTTGATCTCATAGCAGCCAAACTATTAAATGTAAGCATGCTCATAAGCAAGGTACAAGGCAGGCACAGCCTATGATTTCTAGTAGAAGGTCATAACCCAGATTTTTTTTTAAATAACTATTACAATGAGGAACAGAGTATAGCCACAAAAGGTACAGTTATAATTTATGCCTGACTTACTTCAGCAGAATATAGTTTATTTATAAACTGCTTATGGCAAACTCTGTATGCCCCTGTTCTATGCATGTGCTGAACTGTCTTCTGGTAAATTATTTAAATTACACCTAGCAGTAATTCCTGAGGACTTTCATACTTCATTTTCTCTATTAATGTAACAGGGAAAAGCTGCTTTGCAAGGATTGCTCTAAATTCCCAGAGTGTGAGTTCCAAACTCTGTATGTGTTGCATTATGCCTGTCAAAAAACTTGTCTTCTCCTGAAATTTATTACTGAAGTCTCTCCACTAGAACTACTCATTGAAGCCTTACGGAAAGCTCATACATGATTTAAGAAGCTAACAGCACTGAAAGAAATAGGTCAGGTAAAAAAACCCTGAATTTAAGCTACCTTCACTTATTACTTATGCAAGATTATGCATAATTTAGCACACTGCTGAATATGCAAGGGCAGAATAATTGTTTACCAAAATATTTACTCTGTGTTCGTACCTGTGTTTTAGTGAGATAAGGTGATTTCTCAGCCCTTGCTAATCACTTTAGAATTAGAAAAGGATTAAATAAGTTTTTGATTATGCTGATAACTGCATGACATTATATGTAAACAAAACTCATGTTCAACAACCTTTTTCAAAGAGGATACCTAGTACATTAGACATATCAGGTTGTTGAGAGTGGGAAGCTTAACCTTTTTAAGAGGACTTCTTCCCTTTTCTATTACCCGTTTAACCCTTCCCAAACACAGGTGTGAAGGAATATAACAACGAATGTAATGTCCCAGTCCTACCAGCAGCACCACAACCAAGAGAGATCTCCTGATTTTCTAAAAAAAAATGGGGATTCAAGGAAATTTGGTGAGGGGTTAGTTTTCAAAACTGACGCATACAGAGAAGCATAGATCTTACACTACCTGACATATAAGTGTTTAACAACTCAAGTGTCAAAAGAACCCTTGAAAAGAAACCTGTTTGGTTTGTTGGGTTTTTTTAATGGTACTTTTAGCTTTATGCTTCAGAAAAAAAGTATGTTCTTCAAAAATAATGTACAGTATGTGAATATGGACAATCATGACAAAAGTGATAATTTATTAAAGTCTCTATAGAACTTCCCTTCATGTGAAAGTAAGATTAGAAAGGATAGACACTGATGTGAAAATAATTATTTTATGGATAATGTACATTGCAAATGTAATAGTTTTGTAGTTTTGAAGTTGAGGAAACAGTCTATTAATCCCATTCACACATGCAATAATTACTCCATAATTACTTTTCTAACAACACACATTATTATACATGCCATCTTTAAATCGAACCACAGATAGGATTCTCTCATCTACCAAACTCATGACACCCAGAGAACAGCTTTGAAAACTGATGTTCCTTCTGTGATCAGAAAGCAAAATGGTACAAGACTCAGCAAATACTTGGAAAGAATGTCAATAAAGAGGATTTCCATTCAAGAAAGATCCCCCTGATAGGATATATTTTGTACTACTACAGAAAAAGACATTGCTGTTCATAGGAGAATGAAATAACTAGGTGTACTCTGTGTATTCCAGGCTACTTGTTTCTTCAGTGTAGACATAGCTTTATGTTAAAATTTACTTGAAAAGCTTAAGGCAAACCATAGGATTTATCACTTCAAACAATCTTCTTGTTAAGATTGTTCCAAAAAGGAACACAAGACTTTTGCTTAAATCTTTGCGTTTTCTACTTAAAAGCTTCAGAATGACTAATTTGTCCCAAAAACAAAGCTAAAAGAGAAGGCCCTTTCTGCATTTAAACATCAGAAAAAATGTCTAAGCCTAATAATTTTATAGCAAAAGCCAATAAATATATTCACCTCATGCCTGTCTGCAGTCAGGAAGCCTATTCATGTTATGTCCCTTTAAATTCTTCAGAGATGAATTACACATATAAGATTCAGAATGACTAATTTGTCCCAAAAACAAAGCTAAAAGAGAAGGCCCTTTCTGCATTTAAACATCAGAAAAAATGTCTAAGCCTAATAATTTTATAGCAAAAGCCAATAAATATATTCACCTCATGCCTGTCTGCAGTCAGGAAGCCTATTCATGTTATGTCCCTTTAAATTCTTCAGAGATGAATTACACATATAAGATAACTTTCATTGTTGCATAACCACTGTCAGTATTTAAAATTAAAATCTATGCAGTACTATCAATCCAATTAGGAAAGTTCATTTTTCCTCTTTGGCTAGAAAGAAGACTGTTTCCATAATAGTGTCTCAAAGTCAGACCTGATTAAGGCAAGAAATTTTGCAAGTTAGAGATTGAACCAAATAAGTATTTTGAGGTTGAAAGTCAGCAAAAGAAACTGAGCCTCAAAAGAACAAAAACATTGTTTTGAGCCATAGTAGATATAAACAGCCTAGGTGAGAGGCAAAATCCACCTTACCTATTGAGAATTCAGCAAGAATTCTCCCTTTCCTTCAAATGGTCTTATTTTTGTTATGTCTTAGCTCAAATTGTGGTGAAAAGACTGTCTTCACCCTTAACTCTCAGATGACCGGCAAAAAATAAAAAATCAAAAACCCCTCATCATCTTACCTAAAAAATAACTCCACTGCAAATAACTTTGATTATTCATCCCAGACACAAACATCTAAAATGTGTTCATAGCTCCTTCTCTTCACAGACAGCTTTACTCTGCTCTGTCATTCAGCTTTGCTTTTCTCAGATGTACACAAGACCCACCTGTAACATTTGACTGGATCACAAGACACTGCTAAGCTTTGTAACTTCATTCAGCTTTGAAGTAATGCTTGGACACATGTCTACCCTACATGCTCTACCAGCTCTTGTAAAATGGAAATTCATACATTCAAAGGGATCTTGAAGAGAACAACTGTCCTTATCAGCAACAAAGAACTGTCATTGGCATAATCCCAGGGCTTCTTCTGAGGACTGGTCATTCAAGTACTGCTCATCATCACATGGACACTCCTTAAAGCAGTAGAGCTGAAGTTCTTGGTATCTGCTCGGTGTGAGATCAAGCAATATAAATTAACATTTGGACTTTATCATATATGAAGCCTTCCAGTGACTAGCAATGTTCATACATTAAGAAGCTATTTCTTCTTCCGTCACCCAGCTGAGAGGCTGAGAAGTCACCTTAGAGACTTTCAAAGGGAGAGAAAATCAACTTACTTTCAAACTCATGTCCTTAGGGGAAAAAAAAAAAAGATTAATAAAACCTGAAACACTGTTGCATAATAGGGACTCAGCTGGTGCAAAACTGCACGAGCACTTTCCCTCACAGTTTGTGTCAGTTCTGGTCTGCTGGATGAAGAGTGGGAGAACACAGTTTACAACAGCCTGAGAGAAACAGAGTGTGGCGATTACTTTTTTTACAGTGCATGACTAGCAAACAGGGCTTCTGCTTGTCTCCCTCTCCCACCCCAATTCAAAGAGTGAGTTGAAAGCCTTTAAGATATCCTTTACCCTGTGCCCAGATGCCTGGACCTTCACCTTCAAGGCTGGAAGCACAAGAGCTGCCTTCCAGATCTGGTTTGGTTGCAGGAGCAATCTCACTTGCCCACTGCAGAGACAGATTTTGCTGGGGCAGACTAAATACAATCAATGTGTGTCCAAAGAAGAGCAATGAAGCTGGTGAAGGGTCTAGAGCACAAGTCTTACAAGGAGCGGCTGAGGGAACTGGGGTTGTTTAGCCTGGAGAAAAGGAGGCTGAGGGGAGACCTTATCGCTCTCTACAACTACCTGAAAGGAGGTGTGCTACCTGTAGTGAGGTGGGTGCCAGCCTCTTTTCCCAAGTAACAAGTGATAGGACAAGAGGAAACAGCCTCAGGTTGTGCGCGGGGAGGTTTAGATTGGATATTAGGAAAAATTTCTTCACCGAAAGGGTTGTCAAGCATTGGAAGAGGCTGCCCAGGGAAGTGGTTGAGTCACCATCCCTGAAGGTATTTAAAAGACGTGTCGATGTGGTGCTTAGGGACATGGTTTAGTGGTGGAGTTGGCAGTCCTAGGTTAACAGTTGCACTCGATGATCTTAAAGGTCTTTTCCAACCTAAATGATTCTAAAAGAGCTCTGGAAAACCTGGGGGTGTGGGGGGGAAGTGGGGCATAAATCTTGTCTTATAGGTACATATTCTCTGGATGTACTTTTAAGAGTTCATAAGGAAGCTTAAGTGCTCCTGCACGCACAACAGGGGTCCATACAGTCTGTTAGAAAGGATGTTTCACCCCTCACTTGGGTCATGCCAGCAGACCCTGTGCTTGTTCAGTGTTCAGACATCGGAGGGACCAGCACAGAGGGTGAAGGTCATTGCAGTATCAGGCCTTCAGCTGGCTAGGTGAAGAATCTGACTATTGGGCCCAGTAACAGGCAGGTGTAGGCAGCAACATAAATAATCCTGAGTCCTGAACATTAAATGATGTCTTATATAAAAACAATTAGTCTTCCGGTATGTTATATAAAGTATGTACTTACTCCAATCCTTACCTTTGGAATCAGAGCTCTTGAGTACTGCATGCGAACGCAAGCATGTACATCCCAGCTGCAACCTTGCCTGAACATTTTGGGTTTGTTTGGCATTGTATTAATTTCAATATGTCTTGAGGACTGGCCTTTATTATATTAATGTTTAGACTCCCACACTGTTCCTTGTCTTTAACCTTCCCTGGGGTAGATCAAAGTATTTAACACTTCAGGTGCTGGATAAATTATCCAGAGTCCTATTCAAAAGAATAGATAATGGAGTATATTGCAATGACCCATCATTACACAAATTTGCATTTAAGAATTCCTGGTTTTGCTTCTGTCCCTGGGAAATTATTGAAGTAACTATCTAATCTCCGTGCAATGTCACCACAGTCCTCCAGGAGTAGTGATTCCACCAGGCAACATTTTTCAGGAAAGACATATGCAACCCTATTACTATTTATTTATTTATATATATAAAAACCCAAAGATTACCAGTTCACAAATACAATAAATAAAAAGCTGGAATATTTATCACTGGCAGGCAGTAAGCAGTAGACTCTGCTATTCCCTTCTTCCCTAAAACAGTGAGTACTTAATGAGATTGTAGCTTTCGTAGGGACATAGTTATTGAAAAAAAAAGGCCCTTTTCCAGCATGTAATTGGGGGCGGGGGGAAGTAATGCTTGAAGACCACAGTTTGCGTGTTGCCTATGTACTCTTCGGCTTTGCTTCATTATATTGTAAATCATAAAAATCACAATGGTTCTTCCTGATTGGGAGGATTGCCTGCTATATAAAAGGACCCATAAATCAAAGCAGGGTGATCTCTTGGGTATAACTGTGTTTTTTTGGATCAAATCCACTAAGAAAGGAAGGAAACAAATGCTTTCTTTAAAATACTAGTAATTAAAAATATTTCCCCCTCAATTCTTAGAGAAGACATAATATGATCATTATAAAGAAGCACTTAATTTTGTCTTTTAAACAGTGATACATCCAAAATGGAATCACCTTGTAATATAGAAACGTTGCATTAGATTACTGCTGACCCCATGGCGCTAAAGAGGGCCATATTATCTTCCACATCATACTGATGTCTGAATTTCCAAGTTAGATTATCAGTAGTAGCCCCCTCAGCTTTTCACACTTAGGTCACCGGTTCAATCCAGATCAGAGGTTATTCAGTGACCTGGCTTAAATACACAAGAGGTCTAGCGCATAGTTAAAGCACATTGATGGTAAAGTATAGTATATGTGTGCACAGTTCTTTTTCCATACTACTTCATTTCTTCAGTTCATCTGATTATGTTAGAACTTATTCTTTTCTTACAAAGCCAATTCTAGCACCGTATTAACCTATACCTCTGTATCGATTATAATGGAAGGAGAAACACAGGACAAGGAGAAAGGATGAGAAAAAGGAGGCTTCATGTTTGTTGTGAAATTGTATTTGTTGTGATTGTTTTCTCATTTTTTGTAGATATAGTATTATTCTTTAGATAGCATAAATCCTTATACTTAAGGAAGTGGGTTTTGTAACACCAGCTTCAGAGAAAATATGGATGAATCACAGCAAGTTTGGATATAGTCATGGATTTTATGAAAACGAGTGACTTTCATAATTTTTGTTCCTCATGAAAAATTCATATACAAGTCTCATTAATTCTGCTTCATCCACCTTTTGCTTCCATATACTTAGCATATTTTTACTGATAGTAATTTATCACTGGCAGGCAGTAAGCAGTAGACTCTGCTATTCCCTTCTTCCCTAAAACAGTGAGTACTTAATGAGATTGTAGCTTTCGTAGGGACATAGTTATTGAAAAAAAAAGGCCCTTTTCCAGCATGTAATTGGGGGCGGGGGGAAGTAATGCTTGAAGACCACAGTTTGCGTGTTGCCTATGTACTCTTCGGCTTTGCTTCATTATATTGTAAATCATAAAAATCACAATGGTTCTTCCTGATTGGGAGGATTGCCTGCTATATAAAAGGACCCATAAATCAAAGCAGGGTGATCTCTTGGGTATAACTGTGTTTTTTTGGATCAAATCCACTAAGAAAGGAAGGAAACAAATGCTTTCTTTAAAATACTAGTAATTAAAAATATTTCCCCCTCAATTCTTAGAGAAGACATAATATGATCATTATAAAGAAGCACTTAATTTTGTCTTTTAAACAGTGATACATCCAAAATGGAATCACCTTGTAATATAGAAACGTTGCATTAGATTACTGCTGACCCCATGGCGCTAAAGAGGGCCATATTATCTTCCACATCATACTGATGTCTGAATTTCCAAGTTAGATTATCAGTAGTAGCCCCCTCAGCTTTTCACACTTAGGTCACCGGTTCAATCCAGATCAGAGGTTATTCAGTGACCTGGCTTAAATACACAAGAGGTCTAGCGCATAGTTAAAGCACATTGATGGTAAAGTATAGTATATGTGTGCACAGTTCTTTTTCCATACTACTTCATTTCTTCAGTTCATCTGATTATGTTAGAACTTATTCTTTTCTTACAAAGCCAATTCTAGCACCGTATTAACCTATACCTCTGTATCGATTATAATGGAAGGAGAAACACAGGACAAGGAGAAAGGATGAGAAAAAGGAGGCTTCATGTTTGTTGTGAAATTGTATTTGTTGTGATTGTTTTCTCATTTTTTGTAGATATAGTATTATTCTTTAGATAGCATAAATCCTTATACTTAAGGAAGTGGGTTTTGTAACACCAGCTTCAGAGAAAATATGGATGAATCACAGCAAGTTTGGATATAGTCATGGATTTTATGAAAACGAGTGACTTTCATAATTTTTGTTCCTCATGAAAAATTCATATACAAGTCTCATTAATTCTGCTTCATCCACCTTTTGCTTCCATATACTTAGCATATTTTTATACTGATAGTAGTCCTATATATTGGATTTGTGAGTTCTTGTAAAGCAAAAGACTATGAAATTAACAAATACAAAACTTCTTTTTCAATTCCTTGAGATAGTAAAAAGATTTTCCATTATTATCTGCTTCTCACAAACACTTATTCACAAAAGTTCATACTCTTTAACAAGCAAGTCTTGTTAACTTCTGAGATTATTCTGTAACGGCTCATCACAGTTAGTGGGGGTTATTTTGGTGACTTAAATACATTATAGCAAACACAACAAGAAGATCTTGTTAACATTTCCTGATATAAATAAATGGGTAAGAAGGAAGATAAAATACTAGAAATACATTACAATATGAATCACATTTTTACACAGTTAAAATACTCAGGATGGAATTTATACAATTATATTGTATTTCATATATACCTGCATAAATGTCTAGGTTTCTTTTTCCCAACTTGGATGATTTCATTTATAAAAGAAGACGTTCATACATTTTTAAATCCGCAAATTCTTGTAACATTTCATACAACAGTACTTCTGTCACTTCTATACTGACAATTTAGTTCAGCATATTTGCAAATTAGCCAGATAAAAATGAATTGTGATCTTCAAGACAAGTCTTAGGATTCTGATGCACCCTACCTGCTCTTTCACTGGTCTGCCCACCATGATGTATAAAGATAAAAAGATTTCAGAAAGAGAGTGCATGATCATGAAGAAGTGGGAATGAAGGTTATTTACTACAGCATATTTACTGAAGTCAGATATATATGTTATTTTTGTGGAGCCTCAGAGGAAACAAAATTAGGTGATGAATGAGTGCTTCTTCTCTACTTTTACATTTGTAACTGGTTTTTCAGAGAAGAGTTTCATCATTTGTTAAGAAGACCTCAACGTACTTCATTCCTCCTAGATGTCAGTGTCAGGCTTCTGATTATACTTTGCTCTTGGCTTGCTGTACACAGTCTGTTAGCCCCTAACATATATTTCTGCCAGGATTTATTTATTTATTAATAGGTGCCTGGTTTTCAATATACTGCACTCTTTATAATGGAGAGTGTTTAACAAAACATACATTCCCAAAGCTTCTTGGATCTTCTGAAACTTATAGAGCAAGACAATATGTAATAAATGTACCTGTTGTACCACAATTAACGTGAATCCTCCTTTATCTCATTCAATTACAACTTGATTTTGAAGAGTGCAGCAGTATTCTCCTTTTTAATTCTTTTTTTTTGTTTGTTTGAAAGATGTGGCACACAAATCGCACTAAATCTGTCTATAATCTCCAATTTTCAGAAGTGCCATTTTCAGAAATTACTTAAGTAGCTTTTGCCCTAGACATTAGTTGCCCTAGACAGTTACCAAAGTTACCCAGCCCATCCAGGACCTGAATGATGCTGAGAACATGCGTAGTTGGTACACAGGTTTCTCAAAATCCAAGCTTATTCTGCCCACATTCTTCCCATAACCAGAGAGCGAGCACACAGGGCAGACAAACCTCAACCAACATGACATGAGCTGGTTTGGGCCTAGAAGGTAAATTAATAATTCATTGTGCAAATAAACTTCTCCCTCACCCTTAGCCTAAGATTACTATGTAGCTCTTGGATCCCCAAATTTGGAGCATCGGAGGGATTACAGTTAATGGTGTGGGTCTCCAGTACTTTGGTTCTCCCATTTACTGTCTGGATATGCTTCTGTTCTCATTGATGTTGCTGAAACACAGGCTCTTTTAAAAATTTTTTTTACAATGTGTAGCCAAGACAATTTTGGTTTACAAAAATAATATGCTGAAAGTAAAACCTAGCTATCTAGATGCATTACTTTTACACAGTGTCAATTAAAGCATGTAGGGTGTTTTAGGTATTTGGAATTCAAATCAAGAAAAGAGAATTTAGATCAGTTGAAATAGAATTTTGCAAAGTTTTATCCAGGAAAAAAATAATTCTTATTCTTCCTGACTTGCTAGAATAGGGTGCTAAAGAACAGACTTTCATCCAGAATATATCCAATTTGCTCTCTGAAAAAAACTTACTGGGAAAATGTGATTTTAGAGCACCGTGCCTACTGAAGAAGCGTATGAGAGTGCTTACCTCCCCGTGAAGGGTTAGTTAATGGTAGTATCACGCACAAGATGCACAGTCAGGAAGGAGTTGTGATGATTGCCCCCACATCCTTGAACAAAAATCCGTGCTACTCTCAAGAAATGTTACATTACAAACTTCCAAAAGATACAAAGCATACAGCTGGGCAATTTGCAGTCCTCCCTTTATCTTTGAAAGGGGACACATCCAGCATTAGCTAACTCCCAAGGGAGTAGGAGAACTCATATTCAGACACATCGGTGCCTACATTTCTTAGCCTCTTTTATTGTGCCTCCTGCTTTCCTGTGTGCCTGCTGTATGCATTTCTGTTTCCTTCTTGCAAGGATGAAGAGGGAAGGGACGGACTGAGTTTCACTCTGTCTTCCCAGACACCATTGATCATCAAAAACCCAGAGACCACCTTGTCCAATAGCGATGGGCAAACTAAAAACACCCTAAACTTCTGCAGTTTTAAATCTGACCTTGGGTTCTGTACTGGAATAAATATAAACCAAAACTCAGAACTACAGAGATGATTAGACAACCATGTCCTCTGCAAAGAGATTGGTATGGCTAAAAATTTTCAAGGCCTGAATAAATAAGATGGCAACCTGATCTCAAGATTCTGGAAGTGTATAAGAGGAAACTGTAAAAATCTTTTTGTGTGTATATAGGCTGGAAACAATGCACAGGCATCTCTTATTCCATGTATAAGAGTCTTTTATGCACAGTGCAATAATGTCTTTGATTCAAAGACCAAGATTTGTCTGTGTCCTTAATAATGGAAATAGATAGTAATGGTAAAGTTATCGAATGAACAAGGTAATTGTTCATGTCTAAGAAGTAAACCCAATCCACATTTGGGTTGTTGCCTTTGGTCCTAATCAAGAGGACAAATGAGTCTTTTTCAAGTTATTTATGGTATGGCGGAAAACTTATAATTTTGCATGAGCTGTAATTAAGGACTTTATACAGCTGCGCATGGGGCTGGCCTGCACTATACAGAAAGTATGAACCAGCCCAGCCCTTCAGCCTGGCAGCTGGAGGCCAGGTGGATTACCATTAGGGGTCTCCAATGACCTTCAATGCAACTGGACCTTTAAAGCAATTCATGCAACTGGACTGAGGCCTCAATGCCTACCTCTGAGGTGGTGAGTGTGTATTGCTATCCCCCTCTGCCCTTTTTAAGATAATAAAAGAGCACTTCAATGGAATTAACCTCATGGCTGAGTTTTAGTCAGTTTACACTAAGTCAGACTGGTGAACTGTCTTATACCCCTTGTCAAATTCCCTTGTTTCACATGACATCAGGCAAAATAAGAGTCCGGATTTTTTTCCAGGTAAAAAGAAATGTAGAGGCTTAGGGAACAGGAAAGCTAGAGTTTGGGGAGAGATGAATTTTAGTGTATAAAAATACATATCTCTACATATAATGTACCCTGAAATGTATGAAGTAAAATCCATTTTAACCCAAGTCCTGTCCACATTAGCCCATATCCTCACTATTAACTTAGTCTTTAATGTCATTATTCACACGATGTTTCTGGAATGTGATTATCAGCATGCAGCTGTTTAGACAGAATTAAGATTACTTGCTGAAATGTTCAGAGAAGCTGTCCAGTTACACTGGATGCTAGCTGGTGTAATATTTTGTGCCAGCATTTGTGGACACATATAAAATACATCCTCTATTAAAACAGATGCAAGTGATTGCAATTTAATGCTACTCAAGTATAACTAATTAAATAGTTTAATTAGCTAATAAGGCTTATATTGAAATGAGCAGTGCTTAATGAAATGGACAAAAATGCTGAATGTTGTATTTACATTGCATTACATAAGACAAGGCTTGAAAACAAGTTCCACTTTCCCACTAAAGTAGTTACATAAACAAAAGGTTTTCTATTTTGTATTTTCTACAACCATATTTGCTTTGTTAATTACTCTGTAGACATAATGGCTGTACATGCGATGAATAGATAAGATCAGATTACCTTGGCTGTAGCATAGATGAACGCGTGGGTGTTCACACCCTGTTTGAAAAGGGAGAATGGAGAAAGGTGGAGGGTCATCATGTGGTCTACCAGAGCAGTGGTACTTTTTGTGGCTCAATAAGGGAGAAATTTTGCTTCTAACACTTAAAATAAGTTTATCTTTCCCGATATTTAAGTGAAAATCTCTACTACCTCAGATTTTACACTTTGGAAAGTTATTATAAGTGCAAACAGAGTGCATTGTCTCCCTGTGCACAATGGCCAGACCATCGTCTCTACCTGATGAGGAGATGTACCTTGACTTTGGCCCACCCATCCTCCCTATGCAAGATTACCGGGGAACTCTCTTAGGTGTGAGAATCCTAATAAAATGATACATCCTCTGTCTGCTGAAATTAGTAGTAAGACCCCTCTGGATTTCAATGAAAATAGCATTCGGGCCTAAACACTATGATATTTTGTCCTTCCCTTTTTGTGAAGGAGGTTGGAAATGCCTGCAACACTTCAGGCCGGGGAGCTTTCCATTTCATTTCCCGTAACATCTGAAAGTTGCTGCACATACTTGACATGAAAAGTGGTTAGAAAAATGATATTAAAATACAAAATAAGGTTCTAAACAAGGGTCCTTACTGGGGGATACTTCTCCAGAGAACACAGGTCTCTGCACTACCTGAAGGCACAAGCCCATCAGCAAAAGGCTTTGGATCCCCAGGCAGAAAGTTTATTCACAGCCAGAGCTAGTCAAATATTGAGCATATCAAAACCACTGTGTTTGAATGATACAGTCTTTAAGTCCTCGTTCTCACTCCATATGCTGTCTATAGTCCCTCTGCCTGGGCTTGCAGAGTCCAGATGCCTTTGATGCTCCGAGAACAGTCGTGGACTTTATCTTCAACACACATACAGACCAGAGAGCATGTGTCAGTTTATACCATCCCAGGGATGTGTTATTTTCAGCTGTTTGTGGAAAAGTAAATAAAACACATTCTGAGGTAGTATTTTTCTCTTTTTTATTATTATCACAATCAGTGGTCAGATTCATATTCCAGGGATCCTGAAACAATTAATCTGAGAACTGTGTTGCTTCACGCAATTTGGGGGATGTATTTAATCATCATTCTTTTGCTGTGCAAATGAGATCTACAAAAATGTATGTAATAGACAATATAAACATTTTTTAAATATTGGCTAATCAGAATGATTTGTGTCAGGAATCCAATTCACAACTTGCAATTAATATCCTGTTTACCAATTCATGCTAAAATAAACACTAATTATGGCACATGTTTGCTTCATAAATGCTCTGGTTTAGGTTGTTAAGAAATGCTTTGTGTAACCTGACTGTTTTTTATTTCGCAAATCAATTGCACAACTGCTTGGTCCCGTAGAGAAGGCAAAGCAATGCCACACATGGTGGCTAAACAGCATATGAATTAAACTCCATATAAGCAAATTTCTTTGTAAGTAATTTATATTGTATGGTAAACTTGTATCCAACTAGAACAGCAAATTAAAACATTAATCACATCTGTAAAATTTAAGGCCTTGTGCATACAGAAAAAATATTAGGGAAATACATTTTCCTGTATTGCTGAAATAAATATTCCACATATGGAAGCCAGTCTAATCCTTCTCATTATAGTGTGGATGAAGATGAACATTAAGCCCATATAACATTTCTTTCAGAATTAGTCGATAGCTCATTTTAGTAGGTAGCACATATTTCCAAACCTGAAATGCCCACATTCAATCAGATTTGCAGTCTCTTTCCCTTTGCTGCCGAAGCTTTTCATCACTGTTAGGTAACCACTGTGATTATTCCATATCACATACTGATGAGAAGGCAGAACAAGCTCTCTCCCCAGCGCTGAGCAGGTTGTAAGCTGTGGCAAACTAACTTGCTCTGAAATTATCAAGTGTTCCAGCACTCCTTAGCATTACTAACATAGGCAGCCTGCCAGCCCCCTCTCCAACATCCAAATCGTCTTCCTCTCTTAACCACATTTTTATCCATCTGCTTCACAAAGCAGCCCACATGCTTTGACTTACTCTCATATTTGAGTACAATGTGAGTTTACTTTCGATCTAAGCCTTTCTGTGCTGTTTCATCAAACGTGGTACTCTCCGTGGATGGTTATCTAATTATCACTAGAGCATAGAATTTAAGCCCAATAAGTAACGCTGGCTTTATCACCTTGTTACTTAATACCTTAATACCATATTACTGTTCTCATCCATGACTGAAACCAGCCCGGACCCTCCTCCCCATCTCATAACCACATGGGGATCCAAAATATAAAAAGACCCACTCCCTTGCACGTGAATGGGAGGTGTAGCGTACACTTGATGATACTCAGGAAGGAGCAATCAAAGTGCAGTTCCTTTGATCCCTCCCTTTTGCCTGTTCCACCTCAAACGAAAGGAGGCACGGCCCAGGCTAGGTATGAGGAAGAGACAGCTAAGTTCAGGTCCTTGGCGTTCATTTCTGAAGGGGAGCTAGGTACCCATCTGACAGCAGCTGGGGTCTCTTCACTAGTCCTGTGACTTGTCTTAATTCATTCAGCAATAAGAAGCTGTTGCAGACAGTTGCAGCTATGTTATGTGTTTCCCTGCAGGCTGACCTACCCTCTGTTTCCCCCATGAAAAATTATATTTATTTGACTTTCGTTTGACTTCTAATCAACCTGTATGCTTCGTTGTTCGCTAGGTTTGCCAATGCTTTCGTTCAGTGATCGCTTTCACTCCCAAGGTGCTCTGAGCTTTGTTGCTGTATGCAATGATCAGTCCATGGAGTTCAAGAAAAATCAAGAAGATTGTATGACTAACATGCCCTTGCTTGCCTGAGAGCTGGGAAGATACATCCCGTAAGTAATATTTGGAGGTATTATTCAAGCAAATAAACATTTCCAATTTCTTTTGTCCCATTACTGTGTTTAAGTGTTTTCTTTAAAATAAATTTAAAATAACTTATGGTGAAATGATGATTGGTTATTAACTTTAGTGAGAGTCACAAGAGAAAATTCTTCTGCTTTCAGAAATGCAAACTGATAACTCAGTATGGATTTATTTACACAGTTCTGCCCATACATGTAGATTGCCAAGTGTTATTTTAATAGTTGGATGTGCATACAGTATTACAAAAACATGAAAGATTAAATTTTTGAAGTTACTATGTTTTTTTCAAAGGACCATATTTTTAAAGTGGCATCTAAGGCAGGATATATTTTTAAAGTAGCATCAGGAGAGAGATACCTAGTGGGACTGTCAAAAGCGTGCTAAATTCCTAATTCCAATTAAAATTAACAGAGATTAGCTCCCTAAAGACTATAGAAAAATTTGCTACGTACCTCTCTCACCATCAGAAACTTAAAGACTTCTGAGACTCTCACAAAGGCCCCTAATCATTTAGGATTTTTTTTTTTTTTCCCCACAGAGCAGTATAAAGTAGACTACCGTGCTCCTGTCTGGGGTGGAATACTAAACTGCAGACCCGGAGTCCAGTCCTGAAATCAAAGATCACCAAGTAGAAAACATTTAATATAGGAGGATTTATGAAACGTCTCCATCATACCATAAGGACCATAAACAATCCATTTAGCCAACTCAGAACTAGTCCAGCTGGGACTAGTCTGTTGTTGCTTTGCCCTCAGCAGTGATGCTGTTAATATTTTCATGCCTTGGGTGAAGAACCCAATGCATGACTGCCATCTTTTCCTGACAGTGGCTTCAGGTATGATCTGCAGAGGCAAGTGTTTCTGCCTGAGGAGCCTCTTGTTGCCTTCGGTTCTGTACCGCTGCCCCAGCGAGATCCAGCTGCAGCCAATAATTCCTACACGTACCCCTGTACCACCAAGATTCCAAGAAGACTGCTCGTATGGAAGAGCTGTACATTTTGCAAGACTCTGAAGGATCAGGATTGGGCTTATTGTTTTGCTATGTTGTACCACATAAATACTGTTAACACTCTATTAAAAAGCTGCATTTAATAAAGGAAATATGAAATTAATTACCTTTCTTCCTTTTATCTCATGTACTCTTACACCCATTTACCCTGACACTTTGTCGGTAGTGTACACACAGTGACGTGCACACAGATGGGATGGCTGCTGCTTCTTTAAATCCAGCAATAGTCTGTGAACCAAACAGCGATGGCAAGGCAAACACTAACCATGTTACGATGAATCTGACTGACTAACTGCTCATTTCAGTACTTTACCACGGTTGTATTTCACTGTCTGTATAGTATCTTACCTATTCATCAGTGACATAGGAAAGTAGAAAGTAAAATCACCTCCAGAGCAGGATCCGCCTCCCAGGGCGACGATTCAGAAGGGTGCACAGGGTGACTTGGTAGCTTTGAGGGATAGTGCCATTGCCTGGTGTAATCTGAGGTGGCCATCTTTCTAACTTGTTATTTCTTCCATGCCCCAAAGTTGTGATTCTAAGAGATTTGCACTCACCTACCGTTTTCGTCCCCTGCTGTTTCGGCAGGAAATCACAAACACTTTAACTGGCTTTTGCATCCTCAGTGGTAAATATTTAAGTTGCTCCCGTGAGCACTTGTGCACTTGCTCAATTTTACTATTGCAGTAATTCCACCAGTAATCCACTCACCCTAGTGTAATTAAGCTTCTGTAACAGTGTTGGCGAAACTGAATAGCCCTTTCTGAAAGTCATCTTGAAAGAAGCAACTTCCAGTGCACCTCTGTCCCACTGTATTTTCACCCCACAGGTCTGGGGCTGGCAGATTGTACGGCAGCTTGTGGATCCCAGTTATGATAAGATAAGAATTATGATATGAATTCCCTTTTTGAATTTTAGTTACCAGATTTAGATTCATATTTTATGTTTTTTATTTCATTATGAGAGTTCTTTAAATTTAAGACTAAGATGCTTTTGAGCCTGGGTCTAACATTGGCCTTTAAAAAAGAGTATTCCGCATAATTGCAGCACTGTACTGCTGAGTACATTGACCACTATTACCATTGTACAATGTAGGCATCCCCTGCCTTCTAGCTGACTATGTGGTTATTAGGCATAAATATCTTTGTATTGGTAATTAGAAGAAAACAGTACAATAAAATAAATTAATAGGAACAAAAATAAAATAGAGCCCGGAGTTTCAAATATAAGACAGGACACAGAGCTACTGCTAATGAATTGAAATTACCATTTTTGATGAAGGCCAGACTCCTTTTGTTTGAGGATCCCTACAAATAACTGCTTCCACACCAAAAAGTATTATATTGTATCCTAAAAGATGGGCATCTATCTTCCCAGTGGATTTCCATGCCAAAATTTATGCTAGGAATTTGATTTAGAATGTGATAATAAAACCCCAAAAGCATGCCTCCTTCCTGCCTCAAAAGAAGGTATATTTCATGCTGACAGTGCAGAGTTAAAACAAATAACACTTTTCTGAAATTCTTGTTCATTTGGATAGCCCAGAATATTTGATGCCATCACTGAGGCTTCTCCCAATAGGTATACATTAGTAGTCGCTTTCTATGATACATGTACAAAACCACAAAAGACAAACCTCTTTTGTTTGTGACCAGCAATATGTGTCCTGCTTCACTGGCTTTGTCATGCCACCCTCCCCAAAAAATTAAAATACTAAGGTTTAAAAGAAGTTTTCACAGTGTCAGAGCTGAGGTGATTATTCCTTTTGTATGGAACGAGCATTATTTTTCGATGATATAAACTTATTAATGGGAGGCGTTAATAAAATCAGTAAGTTTAGCGAACTTAAATTCCTTTGGCAAAATGCTCATATTCATAAACTGGATACGCAACTTCGGAAACACTGTAGATGCAGTAGGCATGAATACTATCTTATTTAAATGTCTGTATTAAGCACAACCACTCTCTGCTAAAAATGGGGAAAAAACAAACAAGTCATATTCATCAAAGTAATTGTGTAGGTACTTTCAGTACCAAAATGCCTAGAATGAAAGATTGAACTGCTAACGGCAGCAGTGACAGCCATGAATCATGGTAGGCTACTTCGGGGCCTTTACCACCATAAAACAAAAGATGTAGATGAAAAATGCTGCAATTAAGTGATTTGATTTCTGCCCCCTTTTTCCTACTGCATTCGTGCATGGCTGCACAGCAAAGATTGATGGGAAAAATTACTCTACGTGATCTCTGACAGAGCCTTGGAACAATTCTATAAGGGGGAAACATACAAATCAAACCAGCTTTCTTGTATTCAAACAAAATAATACATATAAAGCAAATACTTTAGCCTATATCCAAAGCACCAACATTTGCATGCACACATAAATTTTTGAGAAATGTTCTGCTATCAAAACCAAACTCATGGATTTTCCAGCTAGTTGGGTAATACTGATATTTGTTTAAATAAATATTCAATCAGCACTACTGAGTGGCATCCTAAATATGTTTGTGCAGTGAGAAGAACAAATTGCACATACAAATTTATGGAGGTAAAATGTTCTTATCTTTTATATCAATATGTTATTAATAAAATACTCTCAAAATAAGATAATAAGAAAATCTTCCTGCATATTAGACTCCACTATCATTACCATCATTTAAATGGACATTTTCAATGGGCATTTATAAGTGAGTTCAGAGCAAGCATATAAAGGATTTATATCTGTGGTACTTGTGTAGAGGGAAAACGTTGTAATATGGCTGACATATACTTTAAAATACACTAAATGTGCAAAAGGCATTGGATAAAATAAACAAGCAATGTTAATGCAAATGGGAGATGACTGGTTCTACCGTAGCCTGCTCTACTGATATTATGTGAGATTTATTTCCTGATGAGAGAGTAAAGACCACACAGATCCAGCCCACTGTAAAAAATGTGCAGTTGATTTTGCTCAAATATACACAATGGAATCAACTCACCGAAAAAAGATGTGTAGAGATTTGACTCCATTATGCATAGTAAAGCAGAGACTGAACAGACAGACTAAGGCACTGGTAATTAAAGTTAGGTCTTTTTGCCAAAGACCTAATGTTGCATTATGCTTAAAAGAAATCCTGCTGCAGTCCCCTTTCCAATGTCAGATAATATTTTTCATTTTTATATGTATTTTTTTCAGTATATTGAACACTTCTTCTTTCCCAGAGATTCTGTTTATCCGCAGTGCATAAGATCATATATTTTGTTTCTGCATGTAGCTGACTTATTCAACTTTAGATTTTTTTTTCTTTTTCTGATAAGCAGGTACAAGCCTCATGAGGTTGAGACTTCATATACATAAGCCTATCCACCCTCAGCAGCTTTCTGCCTGATTTATGGGGGCCTACAAACCATCCACCATGACTAGAGAAGCAACTTTTTCATTTTCAGAGTTAATCCAGTTCTAGGATGAATTAACTGCTGCATAACACCCTGACAGCTAGACTGTGCTTTTATCCGGCTAGCTAGCATTCCCTATAACTTCTTATCCTGTAAAATAAACATTAAGAGCTTTGGCCTCCTGATTGCTTACTATTGATCACTTTTATAACCCAGGACACCTTATCTTCTTTCAGCGTTTTACAGTATCATTAACTGTAAAAGGAGAGTGAGTTTCTTCTGCCAGCCTATTTTTGCATAGGGAGTTAGCACATCCAGAAAAAAAGCTGATAGCGGTTTTGTGGTGACTTACGCAGCTGGTATGGCTCATTAGGTACACCCTGGCAATAATGGAAGTGAAAACAGCCTTTTGGGAGAGCAGGCAGAAGTGGGGTCTAGGAAGACCTTTGAGAAAAGGCTAGGTGCATTTGGATGAGAGGATTACATTCAAAGAGGTACCTGTTTGCTTTTATCCTTTGGGCCAGCAGTCAAACCAAACCTTAGGAATCTCTTAGGCTGCAAACTCTTCCAGGTCGGAGCCAGGGTTTATTATAAAAGATACTGAAGGTCAGTGCCGTTTTTTAGACTTTACTGCTTTATGAATATTAAATAGCTTATACTTAACGCAGTATTTGTGTTTAAGCATGGGATATTCTGCATCGAGTTATTTTAATTTAGCAATTTGAAAAAGCAGAAAAAGTGGCTGGCTTAAGTTCATGACCCTGCAGTTTTCTCTGCTCATGGACCAGTAGGCAGCAGGTAGCAGCCCTCGTTGCCCAGTTGTCCCACCCAAAAACAGAAAGGATGGAGGGATAAGAAAGGGAAAGAGAAAAGGTGAAAATGTGTTTTCCCCTCAATATTTCGCAAAACAGAAACATTGTGCTCTATGCAGCAATCCAAGAAAATCTGCAAGGATCAACCCGGCATCATCCACCTCTATGTATTCCTCTGGGGAAAGGAGACATGAACCTGCCTGAAGGGGCTGGGAGACATTCTTCAGGAGTCAGACATTTTTGGCAATGAAGGAAATCGAGTGGCGGCTATCTTGCTACAACCATCATTTTAAAGAGTGACAGCCTTAGCAGGAAAAGCATTCATCAACTGCTTTTGCATTTGTTGCTGAGAATACCACTCCAAAAGGCAGAGGAGTTGAGGAATCCACGCCGTGTTGGAAAGTGTGAAAAAATAGACGTGACATGCCAGAAGCACAGGTCAACGAAGCTGCATTGCTACTGGATAAAGGACAGGAAGAGGCTCTGAAATGAAAGGAAGAAGGAGAGGGTGAAAGGAGGAGGAGGTAAATTTCCCTGAGGCCTGTGCAGGACAGGAGGGCTGCTGCTGGGAGCGGGGCTGAGAGCCTGCCGGGAGGTTTGCTCCCGGGCGCCAGGACCTCCCCCAGGCTTCAGCTGGCATCAAGGGACTCTAAGGTGATATTTAACTTTTTATTTACCGTTTGTGACTTTGCTTTTAATCTCATAGAATGAAATCCATATGTTTTTCCATTGAGTGTGTTTGAATTTAAGAAGAAATGATGAATTAAAGAAGAAACAGGAACTTAAGTGTGAAGATGGTGTATCTGGAGTATTCAGACACTTCAGAGGAAGTCAAACAGAGTAGTGTGATAAGGACCCACCTCTCCAAATGTTTAGAGTTATAAAGCATCTCCTTTCAAACCACAGGGACAAGTGCAGTGACTGTTGTGGCCACGCGTGGGTTTTGGGGAACGTTTCCTCCTGCACACACAGGCTAGGGACCCTCTTGTAAAGAGCAGTAGGATGTGGGAAGACACCTCACATCCATCAGCAAACCCCAAAGCACTACAATAGATCGTTTACTGACAGTAGATTTTCTAAGCACAGTTATTTGTCCGTTGACTTAAAGTGCATAACAATGTACTGTAACAGTAAAATACAGACTTTTTAAACAGTTCACATTAAATCCAGAGTAGGTTGTTTAGCTTCACGTGATCTTGAAGTACTATGTTATTTCACTGTTTTGTCATTGTCCTGTTATGCATCTTATATTCCTCATCTTATATTGTATGCTTTATTTCTTTCTTGAACCTTGCACAGCACAAAGATGAGGGCTTCCACTTGTGATTATACAAATAATAAGTAATAGTAATAAGAATTCAGATTGCTCTCAATCTATGTCAGTCAAGAAACTGGTAGTTTTGCAAGACAGATGTTAGTGAGTAAATTTTACTTAGAATGAGTTAGAGATTAAGAAACTTAAATTTAGATATTTACCTGTAGGTTTTTGCGAGTGTAGGTGTCTTGAGTTCCCATTATACAGTCAATGGAGATCTAGTAAATTCATTTGACAGAACTACAGCATCTGAAGTTCTTCCAGACACTGTCTGTCATCTGGAATGTATTGTCATCTGGTTTCATTACAATCTGTATGTGTGCACTCACATACACTGTTTCAAAAATAAAAAGTAAATAACAAATAAAAATAAATAAAAAAGAAAAGAAAAACAGATTTTCCAGCTATGACCCCTTTATCATAGAGGAATTCACAGATGTACCTGAGGTCAATCCCACATCTCCCTTATCAGAGACTAAGATTTTAAAAGGCCTCATCACAGCCAATAGGATAAATATCTGGAAGCCTCACCTTCATGCACAGACTTTTGCCTTATACACGCTAGTGTTTTGGGAAAAATATGTAGTGATAGGGGCCCACACAAATAAGACATATATCTTTATTGATATATTGTGGATTTAATGGAAAACTACCAAGATCAAAAGTGAGTTATGTTCACCAAGGCTGATATAAAAAAGAGATGCCTGGATCAGGTGTTAATCCCAATTTAACGTATCACATAAGAAATGGCAATTCTAGTTACATTATCTCTTCTATAACACTGCGGCAGGCTGGAGGAAAATGTTAAACAGCACGGCAGGAAAGCAGATAGACTATTAAATAAATATCCTGTAACTATTTAATTAACCATTTAATTAAGCCTTTCTGCTTTACCTTTTGATTTATCCATAATTCCATGAGAATTAAACAGTAGTGATGTTGCTCTTATAAGAACCATCAGATACACTGGCAATGGCAATATAGAAATTACAATTTTGCTTTCTTTTTTTTAACGAAGCATGCCTTTCAAATAGCTTTTGCATTTCATTCTTTTCTGATATAATTTCCTTAGGAATCAATTTTTTTTGCTTTAATTTTTTAGATTTTTTTCACTCTTACATAGAAAGGTGTGTCTTTGGTGTTGGGAGTCTTGCTTGTGGAAGATGTTGAGATAGTGCACTAAGAAAAGTGTTGGCCACTAGAGCATGCAGACAAATCCAGCCTATCACATGACACATGATACATGATACACTTAGGGAAGTGATCGTGCCCCTGTACTCAGCACTGGTGAGGCCGCACCTTGAATACTGTCTTCAGTTTGGGGCCCCTCACTACAAGAAGGACGTTGAGGTGCTGGAGCGTGTCCAGAGAAGGGCAACGAGGCTGGTGAAGGGTCTGGAGAACAAGTCTTATGAGGAGCGGCTGAGGGAACTGGGGTTGTTTAGCCTGCAGAAAAGGAGGCTGAGGGGAGACCTCATCGCTCTCTACAACTACCTGAAAGGAGGTTGTAGCGAGGTGGGTGTCGGTCTCTTCTCCCAAGTAACTAGCGATAGGACGAGAGGAAATGGCCTCAAGTTGTGCCAGGGGAGGTTTAGATTGGACATGAGGAAAAATTTCTTTACTGAAAGAGTGATTAAACATTGGAAGAGGCTGCCCAGGGAAGTGGTTGAGTCCCCATCCCTGGAGGTATTTAAAAGATGTGTAGATGAGGCGCTTAGGGACATGGTTTAGTGGGCATGGTGGTGTTGGGTCGACGGTTGGACTCGATGATCTTAGAGGTCTTTTCCAACCTTAAAGATTCTATGATTCTATGATTCTATGGTTATAGACACTGACTCAGCACTAATCAAAATGCTTTCATGCATGGGCATTCTGGGAAAATGTGGAGGAATCCTACCCTCTCTCATTAAATAAATGAAGACCTAAAGACACTCACTGTGGCTACAGAGCCATATTTGGAATAATAAAATCTACTATGCAAGCAGTTCAGCATACAACATGCTATTTTGAGCAGTATCTCTGGGGAATAATACCCCCTGCATCTTCTAATTAAAAAGCTATTTAACAATGTAAAAATACAAATATTCCCAAATCAAGTTTCAGCCAAATATCCTGTATATTTCCTCTCCCATCAGCCTAATTCAAAACACGGATATCAGAGACAGCAATGGTCCTGTGTTTACACCACACAGCACTACAGAGAGATGATCACTTAGCTTTTGTTTTGGTTCCAATTCATTTTTTCAAGAAGCATAATTAAAAACTGCATTAATGCCACCAATTATGGCCTCCAAGGGACCAGAAACCCCATGTTACTATGTGATGGAACACAACTGAGCTGCAAACATCCATTTGCCATTATAATACTCATTAATCCTGCCAAATACAACTCATTATGAGACTTCAAGAAAATCATCTCATAGGCAAACACAGCACAGAATCTATCTGTCACTGCATTCCTCACAGCACAAGTTGCAGGGGTGGAAATTGTTCAATGTAACTAATTTATGAAGCTGCAAACTAACCATTCATTTCTGACACAAACCAGGAGGTGTCTGAAAATGTACAAGGACTACTTTATGGCTGGAACATCCCTTTAATTGTGACTTCTTCAAAAGTGAATATGTTCGATAGAAGGTGAAGAAAGCAGTGTCAAAAAAGGAAGAATTGACTTGAATGTTTGCTCAAATCAGTATTTTTTCCTAAGGTCAAAATGAATTAGTCTTTTCTCCCTTATTCACAGGTTTTTCTTCTGATTTTTGGCAAATCTTGGGAAAAAAGCAGTACAGGAAGACTCAAACATAACTCCTCACTGTATTGCTGAAAAGTTGTACAAAATAAACCATCTTTTAATAGTTCAAGTTACTATTGCTTAGTATTTTATTTAGTATTATTATTATTTACCTAGAATTGTTTTAATATTATTTTGTATTATCTATTTTGTAGTATCATTTTGCAAAATTCAGGAAGGGTAAAAAATTCCAATTAATAGGAAAAACCGGGAAAAAAAATCATATAAGAATGTATCTGACGTCTACTCCAAAATCCGTTGTTCTGAAGACTGACTGGATAATCATCAAAATGAATTCTGCAGACTTTCTGAGCTTTAGACATAGCTACTCTAACAGGAGCCGTTATAACATGAATACTCTAGCTTCACTAGCAGGAGTCTCATGACCATGTCTTGAAACAGTCACTGAAACCCCTGTGATTTTCTGCAGGTGTCTGTACCTGAAGTAGTACTGCAATATTTGGTAACTACAACAAGTTGGTAAATAAATGCCAGGAATTCAGCAAGATATTTCCTGATGTAAATTGCAAAATATTCTGAAAATTGCAAGATACTTCACTCATTAAACAAAATATTTGCCATTGAGCAATGGTTCATATACTTATTTTTCTCTTGTAAGTCATCTATTCTGTAAAACTTACAAAACTAAAATGAATCATGGCACCTCAAAAATACATATTGTCTGCTTCATACTTAGATGACATCAGATAGCTAGAGCTGAATGCTCTAATTTTCTAGTGGGAGAAGTAACAGACAGCTGTCCCAAAAGCAAATCATTCATAAATGGATCCATTTCTTTGGCCCACGGACAGAAATGTGGTAGGACAGGAAGCCTTTCACAGAAATTAGACAATTCCTTAATTAAAGGCCATGCTTCTCTAAAAGAGGTAATGGAATTTCTCTTTGAACTACTGGATTCAGTACCAGAATCATTTGGTATTTCCATTTTCCTGTGTGCAAAAATACTGTCCAGATTGCAAGGATGTGTTCACTTTTTCAAGCTGTCCACTTGAAAAGATTTGAGAAAAAAGTTGAGGTATTCAAAAGAAGAGGTTGCCTGAGGAAGATGGATGCTTACTGAAAGAACTGTGGACGGGCGGAGAGTGTCTTGCCGCATACCAGCTGTCTTCAGCTGTGTTGTAGAAACCTTGATTCAGTTCAGAAAACATTTTCATATTTTTTTCTTAAGCAGACAGAAGGAATTCTTTGATTCCTAATACTGTATTTTTTAAGTGTATAGAATGCTATAATTTTTTATATTTTTTCAATATTTCAGAACAGAAAAGTTCTGAGCTGAAAAGAAAAAAACCAATAACAGAAAGACAAGCTATACCTTATAGATACTTACACAATTAAATGAGTTCCGTGGGGAATCTAAAATATCCTTGCTCTTTGAAGTCTGAAGTCAGGATTAGTGAAATCCAGACTCCAGAAAATTTAAAGATAATATAGTCCTTCTCTTTTTAAAATAGCTCTTTGAGGTCAAGTTTAAAACTCATGCAGAGAAAAGAGAGTCTTAAAGGAAGTCTCACGAAATTCAGCATGCTCGGCATCTCTGAGGTTAACATTAATTTCAAACAATACCTTGTTCCATTTAAAAGTGAGAGATTGTTACAACAATGTGTTTTCAATTCTAACCAAAGTTATGATAATAAGAAAAGTAATTCTGCAGAGTACATCTGGCGATGCAGCCACCTGTGTTATAATAAAAAGCTATAAACCTCTCTAGGTGCTTGTTCTGCATCAGACTGTTTGACTGTTATAAATGTAAACTCTCTGGGGCAGGGACTCCATCTTGTTCAACAAATTCACCCATTGTTCAGTACTGCACAGGTATATGGTGCTATGCAAATAAGTCAAGGCAACTGACGGGGGTATGGTTCTCAATATTTTATATTTCTTTTCTTATGCAGATTTTCTTCCTATTGTTTATTCATTCTGAGCATCCAAAGTCTTCCAGCCTAGCACACAGGGGCTGGATCTGAGCAAATAACTTTCTTTTATACAAATATGTAGATATAGATATATGCTCACATGTGTATATTAATTATTCAAAGTCTTGTTTAATCATATTAAAAAAAAGTTCACAGTCCCAAATCAGGTTAGGCATGCTTTTGGTAGGCAAGACCAACCATGTATTTATCAGCCAAACGTGTATTTATGGATCCTCTCTCTCAGGTCCCTACCTCATTTCCCAGCTGCATCCTAACATCAGGACTT
>NW_008794952.1:684276-709276 GCF_000699145.1 Aptenodytes forsteri | reverse complement strand
ATCATTTGACTAGACAAGATGAGAATAGCTGAACTGCAACAGAATATCTTGGCCTCGAGAAGAACACATCCTTTTGAGGACAAAAGGGAAAAATTTGAGTCTCCAGAGGATGCTCCACAGGATATTCAAAACTTTCTAGTCTTGAAGAAAGCTCTCTTCTGCTTCTTACCGCTCAATTGTTCAAGGAGGTTTTCTTTGTTTTGAACCACTCATCCATTGCTACAAAACTTAGCCTTTGTACTAAAAAGATTCTTCCACCCTTGCAGATAGACTAATATTTAAAAGGCTCTCTGTTCATCAGGTAATGGGCAGCTACAGCTTTATGCTTTTTACATAAATTCATCTCCTGGCATCTCCAGATTTAAGTACAGTTTTCCCTGGCCTACATCCTCACACTGCTTGCAACATCCTTCTTGATCTAAGTGAATGCAAAGTGAAGATAATTCAACTTTCTGTTCAGAACAAAGGCAACATTTTAGTCATGTTCTTCTTCAGTCTGTTCTGCTGCCACAAAAACAAAATCGAAGGTCAAAGTATGCATCAAAAGCATTTTGCTCTTTTTAAATTGCCTCTTCAGACTTCCTGGAAGTCACAGTATCTTCTTGAGTTACGCACGTATTAGGCACAGTATGGGAAATATGACAATGCAGGCCACTGAAGGTGCAGTGGTAGACCAGAAAAAAAACATATACTTATAGCACATCCTCTTGCCTTCCTGCAACGTGCTCCTGGTTTTTCTCAATGACCTCCACAAGTTTATTCAGTGTTACATCACATAATTAAAATACCTTTTCTTCCAGATTTTCCTCACAGTGCCAGATCTCAATCCATAACTGTACTCCTGCTTTTTAACCCTACTACATGACTCTTCTATCAACAGCTTTGTCTTTAGCAAGTGTTTGCTGTATTTATAGATGAAGTAAAGCTAAATGCTGCAAAAAACTGAAAAAATTCTAGACCAAAATTTTGAGATACATGCAGCTTTTGTGCTGTTTTAATGAGTCAATATGATCGCATGTAGATTTTGATGCTGTTTCACTTCTTGCTGACATAGATCATCTATTTGTAATTTTAGCTAAATCTAATGCTAAATAATTACAAACTTTTCTAAGCACAAAATTCTGCTGGATTTAATGCCTCTCATGTCCTCAAGATTCTCTTCTCCATGATATAAAGACAATAATCTTGTGTGGTATCTGGTTTAAGAAAATAGAAGAGTCTAATACTTTATTACGTTACAGTTCTGTGATACTTTCACTGTACTTCTATCGAACCAATCATATTCACCACCAGTATTCATTTTATGTGAAAAACTGAAATGTCCCATGAGTAAGTTCTGAGACCTTTTATGTGGTTACTGTTGCTAGGGAAACCACATCCTTAATATCCATGTGTCCAACATGTCAGTCTCATTTTGCATCTAGCTATCCATGAGCCAACACTGCAGCATGGAGTAAAGAAAAAAGAGAGGAGAAAAACAAGACAAAAGAAGCTGAAAACTGGTTCCTATCAAAGTATATTTGCATAGCTGCTGGAGTTAATTCTGGGTCCTTCTATGTTACATCTGTCTTCGTTTTTGACAGACAATAGTTGTTTGCAATAGACTGAAAAAACAGTCTGTAAAGCTGCAATAATGGTCCCTCATCAAACAGCAAACTATATTCTGTGCTAATCATCATCAGGCAGGAAACTGGTCCTTTCTGAAGTGCCAGTGAGGAAGATCAGGTCCAAATAACCATTCTTGAAAACATTTTATGCAATATTCCACAGCACCAAAAATAAATTACTGGCACTAAAATGGAACAAAATGCTTTCTTTCATTTTATATTCATCATGAACTTAAAACAGTCTTTTTTTTTCATTTTTGAATTTACATCCTCCCTCATCATCATATTTGCTAAACTTATAATGCAGTATGCTTAATTTTAACATACTGTAAAAACTTATTATCTTAAAGCCTAATGATAATGTTATCATCACTGTCTAAATGCCTTGGAAGCATAAGACTGTTTATCTCAGTTTCTCAGAGGGCCAAGATGCAGATTTTTGAGGGCATAAATCTCATCTGGGCACCCAGCTCCTTGAAATTCAAAGAGCACTAAGTGACTAATAGGCATTTACGCCTTCAGAAATCTCCTCATTTTTTTCAGATGTGCCTACACTGACCAATGGAGCACTGTGTCAAAGACAACGTAGCTAGGTCTAAAGAAGCTGCTGTGTCTACAAGCACAGTTAAATGCCCTGAAGGAATACAATATAGCTGTGTCTCTCTATCCTGTCCCTATCCCTAGCGCAATTCCTTTCTGAAGAAGTGTCATTATTAAAAAAATAAAATAATATATATAATATAATGAGTTTTAGCCTGTATTTCCTACTTCTAATTATTATCCCATGCTGTTTGGCTCTTTAAGCTCAAATATTAAGATCTGTGTTGTGCCAGTTTTCAATGTGATTGCTAGCATGGGCACATGCTTCAAAGGTGTCCTCCTTTAGGGTCATAACATCATAAGAAAATTCAGGTTGGAAGAGACCTCAGGAGGTCTCTAACCCAACCTTTAGCTCACAGCAGGGTCAACGCTGATGTCAGGCCAGGTTGCTCAGGGCTGCATCCCATCAGGTCGTGAAAACCTCCAAGGACGGAGCTTGCCTCTCCAGGCAGCCTATTCTATTACTTTACTGTCTTCATGGTGAAAAAGTTTTTCCTTATCTCCTCTCTTATTTCAGTTTAAGCCCTTGCATCTTCCAACCAATGTGCTGCTCTGAAGAGTCTGGCTCAATCTTCTTGATTACCACCCCATAGGTACACTGGGGGCTGCTGGTAGGGCCTCTGAAACTACCTCTTCCCCACACAGGACGAGTCGAGCTCCCTCAGTCTTTCTGCATGGGGCAAGTGCTCCAGCACCTTAATGATGTCTTTTCTGTGCTGTGGGCCCAAAACTGCACACACTACTCTAAATGGCTGAAATATTTTGAAGTGGTTACATAAATCTTGGGATTAAGAAATAAAAAATGTCACAATATAATTTCTCTCTCGTTCTTTCACTCTTATGTGGTGCTGTAGGTCTGCCTGATCATTAATTTAGGGATCAGAAAAAATCCTCTATTACTGCTAGCTGGTCTGAAGTGGCATGGAAAAAAGAAGATCTGGAATCCATCCATGGTAACCTTCTTCTGTGAGGACATGGCACAAGAATGCAAATTTAAGCTGAAAACCAAAGGGGTAGCTCACAGAGATTGATCACAGGTCCACCAAAGTAGGAACCTCTAACTTAGCACCAGACTCCAAACAAATGCTTGGCATACTGCCATTAGTTGTAGCTTATTATACCCCTCCTTAAGTGGTAAACTAGTGAAATTAAGGCCCATCAATTAAATCTCTCTCTGTGGCTCTTGTTCATTCATCTGCATATCCTGTTCAACCCTTTCCTAGGACATAGGGTTAGCCTCAGTGCTAGCAGACACTGAAGCCAAAGACATTAAGCATGAGTGTTACACGTAATCAAGTAAGAAAAGCAACAATAGGTAAAATAACAGCACAGAACTGAATATGCTAATGTCAAATTATTGAGAGGATGTCAGAAGAAGTAAATATGGAAATAATATGACTATACAGGAAACAATGTATAGCTATTAATTCCCTAATGAAATTTGGAGGGCTTGCTTTTTTTTTCTTATACCATTTGTTAGGGCATATAGTGCTATTCTCAGAAGTAAACTAGTGGGCTCTTGGTTTGGTTGAATATACTAATTCCTGGGTTCCTATCTGAGGTAACTGTCTAACACACCTCTCCTAAACCTGTGAGAACTTTAATTGGTTGGTATCTATCCATACTTAAAGAACGTTCATTTATCAGAGGCAGTGTTAAAACACATTTTCTTTCTCTGGCTGCACAACACGATACACAATGGCGTTTTACTCTGTGAAATGGTGTTTTACTCTGTGAAATGGTGTTTTACTCTGTGACTGGGACTCCTGGGCATTATAATACTACAAATTATATACCACCATAGTAAGGGCTTTACTGGTACATTTTACATATAATCTTAGTTAAGTGAACATGAATTGAAATAGCTTTTGATTTTACAAGCACAGTCTTTGTTGACATGATCTCTATTGTACGAATCATATCGTTATGCAATGTTTTGGTTAATTCACTTGTTTCTTTTTCTTTTTTTTTTTCTCAACACCTCAAGAAAGAGTCCTCTTCCCAAGATTGTTTGCAAACTTGTTTTCTCTTTCCAGCTTTTATTTATGTGAAACCTTTTTCCATCATACTTATGCAGGGGTTATATCTGAAGTGAATGATGTCAGCATATTCCCGGAGATTAGTATAACCTTCAAATTAAAGCAAGTGCAGATGCTTAGCCCCAAGTTCCTTCCAGGTTTTGCATTACTAAGAAAGATTGTATGGGAACAAGGGCTGTTGAATAAGGAGTGGAGAAAGGTCTTCAGTGTCACAGAAATGTTAATATATGGCCAAATGGTCAAAAAAGTGGATTATATTATAGAAGCAGCAAAGTTGTTTTCCATTACAAACACAAAAAGGTTAGGAAAATAAATGCACCTGCTTTTAGAGGCTTAGAAACTATGTGCTAAGAATAAATTCTTTCTCTTTTTCATGAGTTTGCCTTGAAATGTTGGGTGAACATGAAGATCTCTTGCCTTATATCTAATATGTTGGAAAACTTCCTCTAGAGAAAAAGCGACATGATATGGCAAACAGAGACGGTAATAACTCAAAGCTTTCACCTTGGCTGAAGTTATTTGAATAGGCTCCTACCTCACTGGAGGTTTCATTTTGAATATGAGACTTGGATAAAGCATTTCAGCAATATGTAGTCAGAAACATCACGTTTCCTTTCATATTTTATGTTAAAACTACAGATTTCCTTTGCTTCTCAGAAAAGTCATAAAATAATCATGGACCTTGCACCATTAAGTAAATCCTTTTTGAGAGTTAAATTTGAATAATGTTTTTCCCACAGTTTTAAGTGAAATTACAACCTGTGTCTCATTTTTAAATGGGGTCTTTGTAAGTTCTTTGAGATGTCTTAACCTTTGTTAAAAAAAATTGGGAAGCCAGTGGTTTTGGTTTCATTCCAACTGGAATGCCTGGCGACCATCTGCCAATTGAATTCCATCCAGCACTCCTCCAGTAGTAAAATAATCAATAGCAATAGAAGTAATAGCTGAGTATCAAATTGAATAATGGTTTGTGTTCTAACCTGATGACATCAGTATTCAATAATTCTTGAACCTTTCAACTCAGGCTGAAATTTTCAAACTTTTACTTTTGGCCAATATGTATTACACATTTTTCAGGATTTTTTTTTTATTTGTTTGACTTTGCCTGTAGTTTTCGTATTCTTTTCTAAAGTTTGAAGGAGAAAAAAGATTAGACTTTTCAAGCATGTAAAAACTGAGAAAAGACACTCTTGACAGTAAACAATTACCATGACATTTTTTTTATAATCGCTCTACAGCCAAAACAGCTGGGGGATTAAAGTTTAAATTTGGCAGGAAAACAGCACTAAGGAGAAGTGCTTCTGAGTGTTCTGGAGAAAATTAGTTTTGATGTGATTTAGTTATAAGCATTTGAAACTCCATGTACTGAGCATGTAACACTAGTTTCTCATTAAGTTTCACAGGTACTGTCTTCAATGGAGAATTAGGTTGGTTTAGATGCAAAAGTTTCACCTAGGGACATATTTATTTTACATTATCTCAGAGAAAACCTCTCAGGCCTCTGCAGTGGGGTATTCTCCAGAAACGTAGGGTCATGTCAGATAGACCTAGTGTAACTTTACTCCAGAATGAGAGCGTTTATAGGCCAAAATACTGTTGCTAATTCATATTATGATTTCCAGTAGACTGTAACATCTCACTTTTGTGCCTATTACTTGCACAATAAGGTAGTGTGCTTCACTGCTGTCCTTTATTTGGGGGGGTTGGGTCTTTTAAAGAGCCACAGTTTTCAGCCATGAAAGCTATGTTTCGAAAGTTGCAATATTTTTGCCTTTTCAGACACATATCGTTGTCTGAATCCCGAAGTGTTCTTTTACATAAAACAGATTGCTTGAAGGTACACAGATGACTTTAAATATTTCTGCACTTCCCAGTGAATTGCTCATTCACCTGAGTGTTTAACTATGTCAGTGTGTTCAACATTATCGTATTTAATTGAATGGTTCAACAAGATAATATGCCAGTGCACACACAATTCAATGCATTATTGGCTCACAATAAATAAGGCAACTCTCAAATAAAACACAGGGGACTTAGCAAGAAGAAATTATGTATAAGTGAGAGAGACATGAATGTATTGCAGTTTTACTAAGGGCTGATAACTTATCAATTCTTACAAATTTGTAAATCTGTAAATTTGTAAAAAATAGGGCCATGAAAGAGAATGCATTTAAATACCATAATTAAGACAGGTAACTGCAGTCTCTAATCTTTCTACCATGCCGTTGGTCCATTTCATACCCTGACTTAAATGTGTAGAACATTTAAAATTACTCCTTTGTTCTGTAAAGGTCCAAAGTGTTATATTTTAAAGCCATTGGTCTCACTCCGTAAAGGTCCTCCTTAAAGGAGGATGCTGGTGTCAGCAATGCAGTTATTTTCTGTTCTTCACCAGCAATCTACACAATCACTGCTTGCCCTGATGCAAGACCAATGCTGAACCAAAAACAAGAAAAAGGGATGCTAACAAATAATGCTAACAGAAACAATTCCTCATCACTCTATGAAACTTTTGGAGAGCTAGACTATCGACATTACTCACAGATATCTCTAGATCTGTGGAAAATAAAGCATACTCCGTCATAGTCTTTAGGCTAATAAATGTAGGCTTAGACTATACAAAAGGAGGTTCTTTAACTTAGATGGGCAGTAAAATTGTAATCAGGCTATTTAAGAAACTATTCCCTTTTCCATCCTTTCTACTGCACAAATGGATCGTGTTCATTCTCAGTTAAAAAAATGGCAGGGGAAGAGGAATTTTTCAGCTAAGTACCAAGCCATCCTGAAATCAGAAATGCTGCTTTTTGTCCTTGAGGTGGAATTTTTGGGTGTCTCAATCTGATTACCATCCACTACTTAAACTCCGTGGTAGCACTATAGCTGCAGTGATGCACCAGGAATTTTTTCCTTAGCAGGTTGCTAAAATGAGCAATTAACTTCTGCATCAGATGTATTATCAGAGTTGTGGAGATATGGAGGTCCTAAGCATGAATAAAGTGTCCAAAAAAATACTGCAATGATGTCACACAATTAAAGTACTAGGCTTGTGTATTTGAATTTCTGGCACAAAAAGATTTTTTTTTTTCTGAAGAAAATAGATATTTTTCATCAAAGATGATAGTTTTGTTGAAAGCCCTTTTTTGTCTCAAAACAGTGCTGATGATAGAATAATCACAATGAAAGCTAAAAATAAGACATATACTATAATAAAACTGAGCACATGCCTGCAAATGCTCAGGGTCACAGCCACAGATAGTGTACAGTGATGTTCATGGCATATTTTTTCTTCTAGAAAGTGTTCATTTTATACCATTCTTTTTTGAATAGAAGGTGTTTTTAAAATAAAATTTATTGCATATAGAGACAAGAATAAGACATGCTAGGGCATGACTCGGTAGGCTGCTAGCATGCTTCTTAGTCAGTTAAAGGCTCAATGATGAAATGTACGTGAGTTGTGTATGAATAGGGTACTGATGGGCACTGAACTTACCACTCTGTTCTCTGCACACTTTGGGTGCCACATGTAAATAAGTCTACTGCGGACATGTATGTTTATATTTGTTTATATATATACTATTCCATGTCATCTATGTCAGATATGCTGTGAACTCTCCCTCTCTGTATACATATATGTGTTAAGTATGTTCATAGGTGAGTATTTCAGCTGTAAGACTTGTTGGAACGTTTCAAATGAAAACACTTCTGAGTACTTATAAGCAAACTTTATTGATCTCTACCAAATATTTACTGATGTTTTGATTCTTCTTTTTCATTATATAGTCATGGGCAAATTCCTTCAAACAGTACGTTTAACACAGTCACATCCAGCATCTTGCCACTGAAGTTCACCCTAATTCCATTTATTTTCACAGGTCAGAATGGAGAAATGAGTTACTTTTTCAGATTTGACCACATCATATCATCTGCTGTTGCATGGGTTCATTTTAAGCTAATGAATCTAAAATTCTACGCATCAGATTTTTGGAGAATTTTTTTCCTATTTCACCCAAGAAAATGAAGCAATTGTTGCTTTGCTATATTCTAGATTAATCTACACATCATATAAAATTCTGAAGTAACTTTTTTTTTCTTTTTACATTTTCTTTCAACATTCTTAAGTCAGAAAACACTGGAAGGAAATTTCTAACTATCAAAGAAGCAAGATCTTGAAACAGCCTTTCGAGGGGACAAGGCAAAAAACTAACTACCTTTAAAAAGGATCATGATCAGCCTAAATGAAGGAATGTTATGCTTGCAATAAAAAAAGACAAGATACATTGACATAAAAAGTTCTTCTATACATGTTCCTGCTATGGATCATCTAATAGTCATGTGTTAAGATTTCTATCATGCTCAAAATTCAATTATGAAACTTGTATCTGTATGATACAGTTTTTGTAAAACAGCTACTTTTAGCACTTAAATGCTCTATTGGTTATTTATCTGTAAGCCATGACAACCTTTTCCCTCTTTCCCACCATTTTCATCTATTCTTCTTATCTTTATCTGTTTAAATAAGTCATTTCATACATATTTGAACTGTATATAGGTATGAATTCTGTATTAGTTAGAAGTATGATTCACAATTTTTCAGTAATACATCCAAAAAGAGGCAGTACCACTGTCCCAATCAAGTTAAAACGTGAACTAGAAAACATAACAGCTAATTTTAGATATGGCCACCTATATAAAGGCTTCCTTCTGCTTTTCTATCTGACTTACTCATTTTATTATCAGTCAATTGTATCATCACTTAGAATATTTGAAAATTTAGCAGTGAGAATTCAGTTCAATGATTCGGATTATCATTAACTAGTCAGATGGATGCATGACTCAAAATCTGTCATAGTCATCTTATTTTAACCCTTTAATTCCTCAGTTTTTCATTCATCTTATAGGTATTCTAGGAGGTGATTTGTAGATACCATGTAAACCAATAAAAATCTGTTTATTATGCCATAGTGTTCACTACCTCTTTATCAGCAGTTTTTAAATAATCCTCTACCTTGAGGTCTTAAAATCTAGATTAAAAAACTTTTTTGGGGATGTGGTAAGTAGACTTTTAGCTTAGAAGAGAAACTGATGAGGTTTTTCCCTCTTCAGCAGCTGTAGTCCTTCTGGACTGAAAACTGAGGCATTAAAGCAAAATGACGTATATCATGGCAGTATTCTGCCCGCTGTTTCCCAAAATGCTGTCCTGGGTACATCTGAAACATAGCTGGGTCTGCAGCTGAGGTCAGAGGATGCACTGAATGGTGGGAACACTTCATGTGTGTACATATAGAAACGTTCCAGGCAGTTCCCACACTGCAACTCATTCAAGAAATTAAATAAAAGTAGGTGAGAGTAGGAAGGGAGGGGAATAAAATCAAGTTCATAATCTAGGATTAGACGTGACTGATCATTGCTTGTGGTAGCCTGCTGGGCATTTTTGATGTTTTGTAGTAAATTAATAAATAAACAAGGCACTATCTCTCAAACTGAAATTTGGCAGAAGGCAGTTAGTCTGGACCAATTAATGTCAGAAAATGAAAATCATATAGTAATGACACACCTTTTAAAAGAACATTTAGTATGTGTGGCTTAAGCTTTTAAACAAGTCAAGAATTCCTGAGATTAAACAGATATGATACTACCTTATTTTAATAGATTTTATTATATTTTTAATATACATTATAGATGACAGGTTCCCCTCTGCTAAGTTTGTACTGTTTTTGTCTCTCAAACAGGACTTGTAAATTAGCTGCTCTGAGCTACAGCCCAGAGCTGTAGTTACAGCTTCAGCTGCAGTTGCTGAAGCAACTTATTAAAACTGTTATATAACAAACTTATTCTTGGGAAGTAAGCAAGAGACATTTAAAGAACTGAATGAAGTGGTCAAAACAGATCTAAGTCAGTAACTCCAAAATGGCTTTTTCCCTGTTATGGAATTGGACACCCCCACCAGCCTGGGCGAAAAGCAATTCTAGACCACACCTTGGTATTCATATTTTCCAATATCAATACAAGGAAGAGTAGGCAAGGGAAATTGCAGACTGAATTTTGAGATCGGTTTTCTGCTGGTGCAAAATCATGGAATCAGCTGGTGTGAAGACAACAAATCTCCACTTAAAGTTGTATATATAATCTACATTTTCAGTATGCCCAAATAAGGTGTGGACAGGCACAACACATATACACATAATATTATATTCACTTTAATAAAAATAATGTACATAGTATATAGGTTAGTCATTTTTAAGACTAAAAATATTTAGAGGTTTGTATTAACGTATTAACATATTCATCCTCTTAGGACTATTGGAAGACAGAATTTGAAGAAAAGAGAACATGTTGGAATTTGCCTTCGTGGAAGCAATCCTGGATGAACCATGGAAAATATACATCATTAAGAACTCTTTCATTATGTATTAAAAACATGTGGACATCTCCTTTGATCAGCAGCCTGAGTGCAAATCACCCTCATATCAAGGTTTTAGGCAACGCAAGCCTAAGGTCCCCCTCTCTACAAGAGTGAATTTCAGCCACTGTGAATTAAATGGAAGACTAAAACTAACTTTTGTGGATATGCAGCAGCAGAAAATCTATTTATGTTAATTCACACCTAAATTGGAGAGTGTGACACATCTGAAGTTAAGGGAGGAGCCCAGCACTTGTACAAAAAGAAGCAGCTTCACATATAAAATGCCTGGCTCTTTAAAGATGTGGCTTACTTGCTTTTGAATGCCGTCCCAGCACTGTTGTTCCTCTCTTGCTAGAGGACGTCAAAGTGATGTCGTGCAGAAACATTTCCATTCTTGAAAAATGTCCTCCCTGCAACATTTTTATCTCTTCCGAATGACACTTATTCTTAACAACTCACCGCAATATTTATCTACTTGAGACTAAGACTATATCCTAGGAAATGAAGGCTCTTTTGAAAGCCTACCGGTTCCAAATCAACATGTGATACAACCAGAAAAAAAGAAATTTGAGCTTAAGCCAAAGGAGCACCATTAGAAGGCTGAATCAGAGGACATATGCATTAAAGCTTGATTAAGTATTTAGTACTTCTTTGACTCCATGTTGCCCAGGGCATTTCTTGTGTCTTTTTTATTGGTCTCCCAATCTATATGTCTTTGTATTTTTGTTTTTCTCCATTATAGATGCCATTCCTTATAATGTATGATCTGTATTAACAAATCAACAAAGCAGCTGCTGCAGTTAGTGTATTTTTCTTTACCCGTTAATGTTTTCAATGGTGTAAGTTATATAGATACTGCAAAAATATTTACAGAATGTTAGCTCAAGCATTGCAGACACATGCACATAAAAGTATATAGACAGTCATTCATACTTGTCAGGAAAAAAATGTTCAGACGTTCAGAAAAATGGGTAATGCAGAGTTATTGTTGCACATCTCACACTGGGCTCCTTATCTGCATTAGAACGGCTTGAGAGAGATGCTTAAAGATGCTCAGAAACTCAGGCTCCTTTTGCATTTTCAGGGCTTGCAGTTTGATGAATTTGCTCTTTTAGTCTCCTGAATTCCTTTGAAAACTGAAACACTAATATCATTCAAGCTTTCTATGTCTGAACACATTTTTTCCCACAGGAAGGTCAGGACTTGACCTATGAAGTCAATGGAAAATGGAAATTTCCTAAACATGTTTGCCAAGAGTGGCTGTTGAAAGATATTTTAATTAAGAAAAATAATCAGATAGTGGTACTCATCCACCTATATTTTGGACAGTCTTTCATAATTGCCCTGGAGGACCAATTTCAGGTAGAAAATAGATATTTTAAAGAAATTATGTTTTCAGAAATTATTATTATTTTGCTCTCACATGCAGATCATTTGCTTTTATTGTGTTGTTGGACTGATTAGCTTCAGCTTCTGATATGTCAAAGTAGTACACAAATCTATTACTTGCTCTCTGATATTCTCTGGGTGGGCTTTATCTCATTTAATTTCAGTCATCCCAAAGTAAGGCATCTGTTTCCATCAAAGCTCAGAGAGGATGGCACTCTAACCAATAGATTATGGTCACATACTCCAATCCAGTCTGCATTGTATATAGCCGAGGTTAGGGGTGCTGAATCTGTAACTCCACATTCTTCAAACAGTACTGTGATATGCAGTATTTGGATATCATTACCCTAAATGTAGGCAGAAGCAAAAACCCTACTCATCAGGTTTCCAAAGCATGGAGATTATGTTTCATTTCTAGGTTCTAGATTGTTCTCTCTGACACCCGTATACTCCCCCAAAGTCTCAGGTTTCACAAAAAATTAGGTTTTATTCCAAAGTGTGATTCTGATGCCCATATTAATCATGTTACAAAGCCATTTTATTACTGTCCTAGGATCATTTCCAGCCTATAGACACTACTTCTCCTGGGGATGCCAAGACACTCATACATTTGTCTTTTATTTCTCACCTGGGTTATTGTAATTCATTACTTGCTGGTCCACTTGTCACTTTTTGTTTTACTTGCTTACAGCTGGTGCAAAATTTGGCTGCTTGATTGCTTGTGAGATTTCTAATTACATTACTGCAATAATGAAATAGTTTCACTAGCCTCTTGTGAAATGACAGATTCTTTTAAGAGTTTACTCCTAACAAATAAATACACACAAAAGGTCATTTATTGCTTGTGCCATTATAAAATGACCGTTCCCTTTACTGTGATTGTCTTCTTTTGGATGATGGGAGTTTCAGCTATTTATATTTTTTTGTTCAATATATTTGTAACACATATAACCTAGATTTCACAGAATCTTTATTAGATAAGTATTACTTTCTCAATTTTTATGACCTATTTCTTCTTCCTACTCCTGGTGATTCTTTCTAAAACATATCAGGTACCAAAAAAGATAGCTGTCCATATAATCACTGATATCAGACAGTGAAACATTGCTTTGATCAGGTACCAGAGCCTTTTCAACTAAGATGGCAGAGGTAGTGATGTGGTCTATAGCCTATCACTTGTCCCATAAGGAGTTTCTAACAGAGCAAGGCTGAGATACAAGAACAGAACAGAAAATTTAAAAACATTTTAAATAAAATCAAAGCAAATCTGATTATAATTTAAGATTATTTAAAAAAAAAAACATTTAAATAAAATCAAAGCAAATCTGATTATAATTTAAGATTATTTTCCCTGAGTTTTCAGATTGATTTGAACTAAAACTTACAGTAAAGGGCAGACTACAATTACCAAAAAACTAAAACGACTAATGCAGTTCCTAGGTTCATTTACAAATGAAACCTTGAAGAAACCTGTATGCAAGCACAGTGACAATACTTTAATTCATTTGCTTACAAAAAGCTCCCTGCAATATTTCACTAGTCAGTAATTAATAAGCTCAGCTGTACTACATCACAAGTCATGTAGATTGCAGAGGTTGAATCAAATTAATATAATCATGCTGTTATGCATTCAAGGTAATTCCACATTTTAAATAATGTGTGAAGTTATGCTCACCCCATCTTATGATATAGAAATCTTGAAAGGATGATGAGAAGGTTGGAATAACTTTACCACTCAAAATAAACTAGGACTCTGACATTTAGAAAAAAAAGAAAAAAAAAAGAAAAAAAGGAAAAAGAAAGTAAAGAAGGCAATGACAAAATTCTGTAAAATAAAAAAAAAGGCTTTAAGAGAGTGAGTGGGGGACAATTATTCACCAATAAAATTGCTCACATCAGGTATAAAACAAAGAAAAGGAAAATGTGTTGTACAGAAAGCACACGTAAATTACAGAAACTGTTGCCACAGTGTATTTTGGAGGTCAGCAGTCCAAGTGAGTTCCAATAGCCCATCCCAGAGGACAACTCCTTTGGTACTTCTTGAGCACAGACATCCCAGTGAAACCCTCTGCTAATTTCTAATGTGCCAGACACTCAGATGTATACCAAATAAAGAATTATTGCAGTAGTATCCTATTTCTAGCACTTTCCCAAAGCATCATCTGCTAGACAGTAGACATTTGTTCTGACTTATAACCATTCTGTAGTTCTTAAACACAAATAGGCACTCATTACTACATGCAGAAGCATCAAGTTGTAAAGATGATTGTGACTATGCCAGTGAGAAAAAGCAAAGGTAATACAGCTATGCCTGTAGTCACATATAGAAATCAGAGTGCCAAATTTACATTAAAAGTCACCAGAACCAGGAGAGGTCAGACAGAGATGAGTGCTCTTGCAGTAAATAAAAATTGTTGTGCCTTCTCTCTTGTCAAACCTGGCTGCCAAATTCTTATTACGCATTACAATTACTTCTGAGATGGAATACAGTCTTCATGCATTATATTTATTTCACTTCATTTGCATGTTAAATACATAACATTTGCATTTCTACTAAAGCAATGACACAAACTTGTAACTCAAAAGATGTACTTTGATTGCAACTTGTAGTTATAACACATAGCAGAAGTAAGATAAATTCTCAGTGTACACTGGGAATTTTGTACAAGGGGGCCAGTGCTGCTTCACTGAATCATTTCTAAAGAGCACCATAGAGGAGTGAAAATGAAGAGAAAAGAGATCCACTAGCCAAAGGGAGACAGAGAATAGAAGGAGCATTTTAAAAGAAAAAGAAAGTATCCTAAAAACAAGACTGCCTGAAAAAACAATCTCAGAAGAGCTCCAACTTTAGATACTCACCTAGCTGACAGGAATTGGACATTTAATCTCTAATAAGTATTGACATATCAGAAATCAATGCAGTTTTGAAATGTAATTACCGAGCAATTTACATGTAAAAACCTTTCAGGATAGGAAATCTATCACTCAGGTAACATTCTTGTGTGTATGAACCTTCAAACATTCTCAATTTAAAAGTATGTTTTAAAAATGCATCGTGAAATTACAAAATGTTTACTTTTAAAATGTTTTATAATTCGATTACACTCCTGCCTGTGAAAGTAAGAGATGAAGAGGAGAGCAGCTTATTCCTCCAAGCTTTTTTCCTCAGTCCCTGAACAAGAGATTTGTACTGGTAATGTGGGCTACACAGAAAATACTCCTGCAAGCTGCTGAGCTCAGGGAACGTCCAGTGTGGGATCGCCCAGCCTGGGGTCCCACTACTTTTCAACTAACTTTTAGCAGAACTCCTATCCCATCCGTTAGGTAAATGTCTTGCAGTCTATACAGTAAAGTTAAGGCATCAGAATCTGTCAACCTGAAAGTTTTGATAACAAATACAGGAGTGCCTTATAAATTTCCTAGAACACTATTATATTTCATATTAAACAGAGTATAGGTATGAAATGTCAGCTATTTAAATTGCTCTGTGCTGTCATTTCACTGGTTGCTGCATTTGCTACAACAATGTTTAAAGCCTTCTGGAGAACACCGCTTTCCAGAACGAGCTCCTCTCACGCTGAATGTGCTGCTGTAGTTATGCATTGCCACATCATAAAGTGTAAAAGCAGAAGTTCTAACATGACTTATATACCAATAAAAATATTTGCTAGTAACCAAGGATGTGATACTCCTTGGCAGATGCCTTTTCAGTGCCTCTATATAGGCAGAAGAGGCCAGAAAACTTGGCAGTATTTTAAGTTGCATGTTTTATGTACTTCAGGAAGAAATTGCAATGCCTATTGCTCCTATAACTCATTCCATCAAAAATATTTATGTCAGCCATACAAAATTATAACAATACAGCTCTCCTGGAAGAAACCCAAGCCTATGTATTTCAACTGTCACTGGAAAAGTCACTGGAAGGTCCAAAATGACAAAAAGGCAAGACAGCAGATCAGAGAACATATAGCAAAGAGGGTCTGGATACATGTGGTATTATAACGAAGACTGAATACTGAAGAGGGAGAGGTTCGGATTTGGGTTTTGTCGGAGTTTTTTTCACTTTGTTAGGTTTTCATTGCAGTACCAAAATTGCCATTTTGTTCTGGCAATTCAGATTTGTCTTAAAATACTGTATTTTAAATTCTATTTTTGTGATGTAAAAAACAGAGAGAGAAAAATATGTTATTCATTAGATGACCAACCTGAGAATTTACACTTTGTACCTTCTAGCCAGGAACTTATAAATATACAACAGCTATAAACAACCAAATCTTGATGTAGCTAAATAAAATTTTTAAAAAGCCAACAGAGACGACTACGAGGAAAATACTAATACTCACCTTACTCCTTTCACATATTGACTGAGTCCCTGAGCATGAACTATATTCTTACTCTTGATGAATAAACATAGCTTCACTGAAGCTGTTGGAAGGATGTCTCCTGCATTGTCTATTGATATATCAAATTGTTATAAACTATTTATTTATAATTAATTATTTATTAATTTATAAATAATTATTGGACACCTCCCACCCAAATAAAGGATGAGAAAAAAAAATCACGTCTGAATAGCTGATAGCCTATTGGTCAGGACACTTAGGTAGGAAGCAAAGAACAGGTATGCAGAGACCTGAATTTGTATATCGTATACCTCTAGTGACCTCTCTTCCACTACTCTATTCAGATGTAAGTATGTTTTTCCAAGTGGAAGAACAGATCAAAAGTTCAAAGAAATTCAGAAAGATTTAGGTTTTGTCCTGTCAAAGAATAGGAAACTTTGGAAATGTTTCAAACATTTCACTGAATATAAAAATTATTTCCCACTCCATCCTAATCTAAAAAAACATTAGCCTCCACAATGTCTCCTCTAGCACCCATATTTGACTATGGCAAATATAGGTGATGTCAGGTGTGGCATGACTAAATGAACCAAAGCCTTCTTCCTTGGGCAAAGAAAAACATAATTAACTAATGTTCCCTAATTTTATTGTATGATATCTAGAGGAACTTTTTTTTACATCCCACCAAAAATTTTACAGATATAAAATGATTACACAGAAGACAAATGGAGACTGGGGTCTGGAAAAGGAAAACAGATTGAAAGAAGTGTGTGAATAAAATTAATGGAAAATATAAGATGCTACAAATCTCAAAGGAGATACAGCACTAAATGTGAATATGAAGCATTTCTTTTGCAAAGGTATGAACATGATAAACCTGATCTACAAAGAGTACCCCAGAATGTGAACTTGTAAACCTAAGGATATGAATCACTAAATATTAGAAAGATTAGTATGTAGAAATGTTGTTGGAAGTTTAATTAAATAAAGGCATATATTTTGTTGCAGACTTAAGCTGAAGAAAATAAGCAATTTGTCTGGACTATGTCTCTCTATTGATTTTTGTGCAGAACACATTTCTTCCTGTCTTTATTAACCTCATTTCCTGGAAATTACTACCTTCAAAGTTAGGAATAAGCAACGTGAGTCAGAATTGCAGAGGATCTCAAGAAATCAGTTATTCCATCCCTTCTCATATATTAAACGTCTGTTATCCTTGGTAGTATTGGTACACGGTACATGTTATCCTTGGTACATGGCTAGCCTATTCTAAAAGATCTTCAAGTGATGGGAACTCAGTAACCCTTCTAGATCTTCTTCTCCCCATTATTGATGATCATTATGACTAGGATGGTTTAACTAATGTCAGACCTCTTTTTCTGCAATTCTATTGTGTTACTTCCTGTCCTAGCCACCCTGACACGGAAAACTGATTATTCAGTCTTTTTTCTTTTTTTCCTGAAACGTCTCATATAATCAAAACCAGGTATCATCTTTCTTCCTTGCCCTCTGTACATTTCTTTTTGAACCTAAAATATGTCAATTCAATTAGTATTCCTTCTTACATCAAATATTCTGGACCTCTGATTATCCTTCTTCTGACCTCAATTATTCTGGACCTCTGATTATCCTTCTTCTGTCCTCAAATGTTCCACATTTTCTTGAAGAACAAGGTCCATGCTGAGCACACAGAAGCTGAAGACTGCCAAGTGCTGAGGAGGGAGTAGCCTGCCCAACGTTGAGAAGAAGGGACAATTCCTTCCCTTGTCTTGCAGGTAAGTATACTAGTGAGCGTACGTAGCAATCCAGTTTTTGATTTTTCTCTTGAAGGATAATTTGTTTTTAACATATGTTCAACTTCTGACTCCTTATAACTCTTAAAACCCTTCTGCAGAACTGCTGCCTAGTTAGTTGTTCCCAGACTTCTCTGTGCACTTCTGAACCCACTGCTTAGAACTGAATTTAAAAAACCTCTTTTCTTGTTGTTTTCTCTACTTTCTGTATCAAAAAATGTTCAGCAATACAACTTATGTCACAGTCAGGGTCCTGCTGTGACAGGACCTTCCCAACAGATACTCAGGCAGTTCAAATCTCCAGTAAGCTACGATTCCCACACTGTGAATAATGCTATTAAAATTTTGGGAGTTTTTCCATCAAAAAAAAAAAATCCCAAAATCTTCTTCCTCTTACTTATCTTTCTAGATCTATAGTCTCTGGCAGATCTTTACATGGCATTCTATTTCTCTTCCCTAGAGACTTTAAAGATATCTATATCCTACACAATACTACCAAGGCAATGTCCTCCGTCTTCCTAATTTTCCTATTAGGAAATTTCCCAAATTTCCTATTTTCCTGTACTTCCTGAACAAGCTTACACTCCTACTCTAATAAGGGAAATTATTCTACAATATCCATTATAATTTCGGTCAGGTATTAAGGTGCCTAAATTTTCTTTTTTATCCTCCATATATCTTGCACATATATCTTGTATGCAGACACTTAAAATCTGCAGCTCTGTCTTCCTCCCTCCTTTAATTCATGCTGTGAATAACCCAATACCTTCTGGTTTCAGGATCTTTGTCTGAGTGTTTGTCATATTGTTCTGTGGGGTTTTGTTATCCTCCTGTCAATCTTGGGAGCAAACTTAGTTTTCTTACTCTTTTTCATGAGATGTACTCTAATCTCAGTCTAAATCTCACAACATATCATTGCAAGGCTGAGTTACCAGGGTGGCCTGGTGAAACCATCTCTGTGGGATGCATCCTTCACTGCTACCAAATTAATGCAACTTGCACAGATATACCTTTAGTAATACTTTTTACTTTGAAATTTTATTTACCAAGAGAATTCTTCTTTTTAAAAAAATGTTTATCCAGACAAAGTGTGACAGAGCAACGCAGGAGTTTTCCTCTAAGTGTTAAATTAGAGCTTCCAAATGAAAGGGTTGGATGAAAATCCAGCTGTGCCCCTCAGATCAGCTAAATGCTTCTGTAGTCATTATACGAGATTGATGAGAACCTCCTTGACAGATCCTCCTTGATTTGGACAACTGAAGTTAACAGGGCTCATACTCAGATTATTCTCACAGCGCTAAATAAATACAAACTTTTTAATTGCTTATTATGTTTTAATGAACCAGCTGATCATGTTTTGGTTTAATTGTTTTTCTTCATATTTGACCTTTTTTAACACTTCCTCCCATTTCCAATTCTTTAAATATATTTATTTGTTACTACTCCTCATGTGTTTTATCCCTGTTAGACGTTCCAAAATGTTTCATAATGTTGAAGCTTTTGTAACAATGAACATACATTGGATTGCACTTACCATCTTAGTTGTACTCTCAGGCTAAAAGTTCCTTTTACTCTCAGGCTAGTAAAGCCTTTCTAGCCAAATTTTCTTTTGAAACAAAAGGCAAGTACTAAAACTGCCACTGCATTGTCTTCCTATTACTCCTGGGCATTACTATTGAAGACCGAGGTGGCACTTGGTTGGGACACTGTCTGCCTGGCCAACTTTAAAACATATTCAAAGACATATCAAGCATGGAAGTTAGTTACAGAGTCACCAAGACTTTTGCCTTTACAAAAACAAACACACAATAGTATATTTAGTATCTTTCTGATCAGGAAAACAATGCTTTTTATTTGCCCTAATTTGAAATTAGTGAGTTTTAATATTATCTTCAGGGAAATCAAAGTTGATTAGACTTTCAGAACTAGCTTCAAGCACTGTAGCTGCATGCCTTTCAAAATCTCACCTGATGTAGAGAAATCAGTGAATTGTGTGTATATACTCAAAGAGAATGGCAGAGACTGTTCCACAGAGTAATTCCATTACATATATCATGCCCTATAAACACGTTAAACCATAGCCAAATTAATGTAGCTGTTGTTTGGTAGTTTCCATTTTCTCTCCCAGGAAACAGTCACATATTATTTTTTCCAATTCTAGATAAACGTCTCAGACTAAATTTTTGCATCGGAAGCTACCTACTTATCCTGCCTGCAAAGCAACCAGTGTAGTGAGTGTGAAAACTTAGAAAGGCCTTAGAATTGGAAAATTGTAAAACAATCTCTGAATAAAATAAAAGTTTAATCAACTCAGTTTCCCAGCATAGAGACTAAAAGGTGTCACAACAATGTTGCAGAAGTATAAATACAAGAAGAAACTTGAATGAAGAGGCTTTTACATGGAGTTGGAAAAAAAGAGTTAGGAAGGCTAGCTAGAACCTGATATGTTAGTGAGGAAGAAAAAAAAGTGGTGGGTTTTTTTAAGAACAAAGAGTAAACATTTGAAAAATGTCTCTGGGAGCGTGGTAGATTCTCCATGATATACACACTCTCTAAATCAAGTTTGGATGACTTTCTAAAACACAAGCCCGGGGTCAGTCAGGTGTTCTCAGCCTGGTGCAGGAGCTGCTAGAAGTAATTCTCTAGCATGCATTATGCAGCAGGCCGAGCTTTAAAATCTAGTGAGAAAATGTTTGGGCCAAACTAGCAGCTTGTACACACTGATATAACTTTTTAAAAGCCAGTTGAGTTGTATTGATTTACACCAGCTTCTGATCTTGCCCTTGGAATATAATTTACTGCTGTCATTACGCAGTAACACCCAGACCCTGCCTGTTTTCCACGCCGTAATAAGAGAAGCTGTCTTTGCGGTTTGGGGCCTGATCCAATTACACTCAACGGGAAAACTCCCATTTAGTGCAGGCATACAATTAGATGGTTACAAATTGGTCACAAATAAATTCAGACTGGAAATTAAAACTATAACATCTGAGATTGTTCTTCAGCTATCTGGTAAAATGCTGGGGTAACCTTGCAAACACATTAACAAGTCAAGGAACATCTTAAAATTAAGATTGAAAATAGGGAAAGGACTGTGCAACAAACAGAAAACCAGGTATGCATGTAACAATATTTCCGCAGTACCCTCCCTGTCTCCAGTAATTTGTAGCTCAATGGCAACACTCAGCTGAGGCAGAAGGCAGTGGGACTTGGAGGTCTGGGGCGCTTGATGTCATGGTATCTCTAGGAGGATTTGAAATGAACCTGTAGCTCTGTTACTTCGTAACACCTTTAGGTGTTATTAATCCTCCTGATGGGTTTTGTAGGCATCAGAAAGGTGCAGGGAGAGCCTGCACCTAAGGTGTGGATTAGCTAAGGTTTGTGAGTGTTTGTAACCTTCCTGGGGCCTGGAAAGGGACTGTGTTCCAAGGCAGAAAGCAGGGTGGGCTGTCCCTGTAAAAAAATGAGAAGAGCTGGGTGTGTGCTTTGGGGTCCTGCTCACTTTCTCAGGGTTAATCCCGTTGCCAAATTTTGTGTCACCAGGAATTGCTTTCCCCAGGCCAGGCTGACAGGTACTGTTCGGGATATTTTTTCTTTTCCTTTCACTTTGTAAGATCTGCATTTTCTTTAACAAACTACCTTACCACTTAAGATTTTGGTGAAATGTTTGATCTTTTCTCTTCCTCTGGCACATTCTGGTTATGTTTTTTTTGCTTTTTAGCACGTTGTAAGCAACTTTTAGGGAGCCGGGAAGTGTTCTGTTGTGTGGTGGATTATGCCGTAGACTTTTCTGAACCAGATATCTACTGTAGAGTTTCCTCCAGCTGTGGTACAATTGATGAAATAAAAGTGAGCCCATTTAGTCCTGTCTTCCTATTTATGTTCTCTACTGTTGAACACAGAGTATTTTATTTCTGTCTTTTATTCCTGTCTTTAAGCGTTCTGGTACATCTTTGAAACAAGAAGAGCACAGCCAGATACAGCCTCTGCGAAAGGAGCCCAGACAAAAGAGCAGGAGGCATTCTGATCCTGGGTAAGTCCAGGGCTTTTCTTTATTTGACTTGCTTATTATTCTACCACCTCAAATGTTACTGTTATTTCTGTCACACAAAAACAGAAGCTGAAACACTGTAAGAGCTGCATCAGTGCCTGCCCAGAGACAGCTCTTTCGGTAGAAAAGCAAAAGGTCTGTGATAAAAGTATATAATTAAGATACCAGAGATAGGTTTCATCCGACTAAATATAGATATTTACAATATGCAGTTTGTTATATTTGAAAATATATGCCTAAACATAAGTTAGAGCAATACTGACATGAAAGCGCCCTTCCACGAAAGAAGAAACCTGGGGTGACAAACTCAGATATAGACATCGGCACTGTAGACATTGAAAGTTAGATTAGGTACATTTAATCCTAAATTCTACTACTGACCATTTTAGGAGGTATCAATATAATACACTATGCTTAATGCTCCTGTTCCTTGTTTTCCCAGTTTATACAGTCTGCTGTTGAAAATAAATAGTAAAGCTGACTTAGCTAGCCATGTAGGAATTTTGCAAGGATGGGAGGATCGCCAAGGTGTATATGTGCGTTACTCTGAGGCTCTTTTACAGCTTGCCCTGCCTTAAGAAACATGACCTAAAGAATAATAATATATAAGGAGTACTGTTCTTTTCTTGTGAAATATCAGTCACTTGAGGAAAAAGTCACTCAACAGAACTTAGAGCAGTTCAAAGTTACCAAGCTAAAGTTGGGTACTAGTAAATAGCAACAGTAAAGAGCGCCTTTGAATTTCTCTTCCTATCCTGTCAGGCACACGCAGCACACACTAGGAACAACTTAAAGTCTATGTTATTACACGTAAGACATGCAACACTTCGAACGCATATGACTCAAAGTACTTAAATGGCAAGCACTATAGACTGTGCATGTATTTATTAATAATATAGAAACATACACCACTTGGTAGATTTTTCACATTGCTCCTATAGAAATTTGCTGGTCTATAAGTAATGGAATACTTATAGACAACAAGTAACCAAGAATGATTTCTCTCTGTTTCATCTTTGTACATGAGAGGAGTTTACACAAAAATGCATCCTATTTTTACTCATTATGTGTAATTTTACACCTATTTTTCACATAATAGAATATTTCAGACATACATGCACATCTTGGTGAGATCTCTTCCATTCCTCGAGTACCTATGTTATCAGTGCTACAACTGCTACCCTTCAGAGAGCTTTCCATTCATTATATAATAGATAAGTGTGGCTGATTCCAGTGCAGCTGAATTGTTTCCATGGTTTGATTTCAATGGTAAGGGTTTATTCAGCAAAGCATTTAAGCCTGTGTTCAATTTAGAGCAATTGGGTAGTCCTAATACATCCTGCAAATTAGGCACCTGTCTACCTCAGTTGGAATTAGTGATATGCTTAAATGTTTTTCTGAATCAAAGCTTAAATTTGAGGATGCTTATCCTACTAGTGAAAACTCAATGGCAGCCTCAGCAATGGCTATTGGATAGAAATTATTGATTCTGATCACAAGACTTCACGCAGCTTTTAATTTTTCTTTATGTATTTCCTAATTTGAGTTAATAAGCAACCACACACAAAAAAAAGAGCAGACTATGAAAATAATACAAGGTGGAAATCAAACTTCCTCTAGTTTTATCTCCTAACATCTCACTTTAATTGTGATCAGTTCACAGACATTTCTGGGCAAATTGAAAACCAGCCTACAAACCAGTGAAAATGGTGAAAATGATCAAAAGTCAAAGGTTAACTTCTTGCACTAAAACAAAATCAGATGATAGTTCAATAAGTACAGTTAATCATGTAGAATTTAAAAGTAAAAAAAGCCAGTGCACATATTGACCGAGAAATACGCAATACTTGGATTTTTAAAAACCTTGATGGCTTGTGCATGCTCTTTTCATAAAGAACAGCTTGTCTCTGGGAATGAGAGAGATGTTAGGAATAGTCCCCTTGAAATCAAGAGAAAGTTCTGTTTGCTATGCATAGGAATACTGTATCACAATGATATACACAAGTTTGGATAAAACATACTTCAGCTAAGCAGCAAGATGTACACAAAATTTGTCAGCCAAAGTTCCTATGGCAGATCAACACAGGAATGTGTATTCCCTGCTTTGAAGATTGTGCTCCTAAAAGGGCACAGTCATGTAATGTGGAGCAGGAAAGGATGGGTATAGTGCTGGCTGCCACATCTGCTAGTTCCATTTCTACTTTTTTTAAGCATGGATAATGGAAGAGGTAAATGTCATATCTCAGTCAATTGGAGCACAAATAGTCCCCAGATATGATGTAAAATACTGCATCCTTTCTGTGCCCAGCTGATGGTGTCTGGATTATTGGTGCAGCTCCCCCCTTGGGAATCTGCTCCATTTTTTATGTTTTTGGGCCTGTGCTGGCCAAGATGGAAGTATTTATACAGAAACTATGGAAAGAAGATGAAGAGAGGCACTGAAAGATGAAGAGGAAAAGGAAAAATTAATGAGACAGTAGAAGTGTAAGAGGAAGAAAATGCTTGGAATATGTGACCATTCAGAAGCCTCAAAATAAGTGTAAAAGGCAATCCTAAAGATATCATCTAGCTTACGGCTGTCTGCTGAAAGCAAACTTTTGCTTAATTATATAGCCAAAGAAAACAGTTATATCCATACATTACAGCTTCTTTCTACTACTATACTGTGAAATACCAGATTATTATTTTTAATAAACTCTATGGGGTAAACAAAATGCAGAACATATAGCCCTATCCTGAGAAATATCAGTTCAACTTATCTAAAAGTAATATATT
>NW_008794952.1:633425-684221 GCF_000699145.1 Aptenodytes forsteri | reverse complement strand
GCCCTATCCTAAGAAATAGTAGTTCAATTTATCTAGAAAAGTAATATTTTATAATATGAAACACTCTGAAAGCTCAGGGTTTATCCAAGCTCTGCATACCAGTGACTTAAAGACATCTACCATTAAATAAAGATTGATCAGTCACTCTTATATCATGTCCTCATGTGTTCACTTCACTTATATATCATCCTTGATTCAAGTTCAGATGAAATATTTCCAAACTTTGGGGACATTCACATCCTGTGGGACATGGAGGTAGATGCAATCAATTCTGGTCTTTGACCGGCCAAAATCTGAACCTTGCTTTTACATTCACACTTCTATAATTGCAGTCCCAACCTGCTTGAGTGTTGAAGGTCCATCAAAGTTATCCACCACCAGGTATAAAACACCATACCTTGGGTTCACCAATCTGACCAAGCTGATTCCCTTTTATAGCTTTTACAGCTGCTATAGAAATGCGGCTGTACTAAAGGCTAACATGACAGCATAGAGCATGAGAGCAATGACTGTTTTAAGGTTATTTGTACATGTGTGTCTGAGAGGAAAAATATGCCCCATCGATTCTGTTACTGTGGGTATCAGACACAGGGAGGATAGACTCCAACTATTATCTGATGATCTTTTAAGTCTACCACTTCCCTTAAGAAAAAAAGAAAAACAACCACTAAAATTTGAGGAGGGTGTGTATATGGATGTATATACTTTACACTTCCAATAAGCAAAACACCAAAGTAGACTTAATTATCAAAATATGATTGCTTCTCCTGCCCTCCTCCGATATGATCATCCAGAAAGATCAATTAGTTGGAGTATCTTGGGATTTGCAAAAGTGCAACTCTTACAAACATATGGACATGCAGCGTGATGTTTCCTGTTGTATGATCTAGGACAAAATCATGCATCTAGTATTGTGCCACATTAATGTTATTAATTACAGTTTTATTTTGCTTTATGGTACTTCCAGAAGCTCTAGCTGACAAAAGAGGTTCACTGGACAGCATGTTCTACAAACAGGTGGCATGAAACTTTCTGATCGCAGAAGGATTTGCACTTTAAGAGGGCAGAAGGAGGAGGAGAAGACAAGAACAGAAGTGATTTGCTCAGGGTGGTATAGCGAGGTCGGGAACCACTGAACTACAGTGCCACCTTCCTAGGAGTCTCCCTGGGTTCCTAATGCAGATTGATGAAACATTCATTTTTTCATTCTTTAAATCAAAAGTAATACATTCTTGATATTCTTCATTGTGTTTCTGGAGTGCCAAAATGTTCTGGTCAGAGAAAACAGATCAGAAATAAAGGGACAACATGTTTTATCTCAACAGTTAAAGTATTGACAAGACATCAGTAGCATGTGTTTAAAAGAACTATCACTGTAAGGCTAGCCTGATTCCATGAAGAAATACAGGAAAGAAGATCAATTTTTCTGCAGTCAATAAACCTAAGATTAGTTAGTAAATTTAGAATCAGAACTTCAGTTGCTTGTGCTGTAGCTGTAATTTACTTTTCATAAAACTACACAGGAACTGCTTAAAAAAATGAAACTTTAAAAAATCCTATTGGTCGTTATGCATCCTGCCTCAGCCACACACAATAGCAAATACTTACAATGAGAATAGCTCCACTGGAGCAATACTAATACATTTGCCACAGCTCCCACTCTGTCATTATGCACAGGAGCCTGTGCTTATCCCTTTTTAAATTGGAGACTCTTTTAACCAGGAATCCCCAGGATGAAACTGAACCATTTTCCTCACGGCAAAACAAATCCTTCTCTGGTGAATTTTGTTATTGTTTATTGTTACAGTGTTTTATCAGCACTAAACTGTATGAAAGCTTCAATTAGTTCTTGATGAATGATCCCATAAAATCATGTAGTTTCATTTCCCCTGCCACCAGATATTTCACTGAGTGTTATTAAATGAAATATAATTGGGACGGGATTCAGGAAACTTAGAGTCTTCTTATTTTCCTTTTGGGCTTGAACATTAGAGTGTGCCTCAAATATTTCATTTTTTAAAGGTGATGGCTTTGTGTTTTACATTGAGAAATGTTCTGCAGTTCACAACTATTGTTTAAGGCTACTCCACTATAAGCAGTTAACACAGGAGTAGGAAAATACAGGTATTACAGCCATTTTCTGCACCATTCTCCTCTGCCAGTAGCTTTGTAAATTTTGCATTACGAAGACTGAGTAAGATTCACTGGAAAAAAACATTCTTCCCAGCTCCTGTGAATAACCACATTGCATTTGTCTCTGATGTAACTCCATTGAATGCAACATAATTACAGTAAGAATGAATATTGCTGTTTCTTACTATGCATTTAAATTCTGGTTTCTTATGACTAATGTGCTGTATTTTGGGATAGCGAGTTTGCTTCAGCAGGATCCAGAGAACAAATGTTTTCAGCAAGTAATTTAAACTTTCTTTTTTAAAGGAGAGATTCAGACACACTACTGTAATTTTGTCCTTTTTCTTAGGCTTCACATCCAAGAACAGATTTCGCAGAGCAGAAGCATTACCTACATCAGTGTCTACGTTCACATTTCTGAGATCTGGACTCATCCGTGGGGCTATGCTTCAGTGAGACTCCATGAGAGATTTACAGCAATGGAAAGCCTGCTCTGAACATAGTTATCTCTCTTTTATCAAATTCTTCCACCTGGCCTAAATGCTAGCAAAAAAAGTTAGTAAAAGATTGTCACATCTGGATGGAGGGACTAACTGTCAGATCTCATAAAGGAAGGAAGTTCCTCTGACTAGTTAAAGACTTGCTGCAGCCTGCCTAGAGCTATCAAAGTATCCTTTGACTTGTCTATTTACTTCTTTTCCTCACATGTTGCAAGTGGATTTACCCAACGGTGCTGCTGGATGTACACACTGCTGCAACTATCTATGCTTCACAGCAAAACACCGTTAGTCTGCTGAATGGGATAGATGTGTTTATTGGTATCAGACCCAAACATCACCCACCGGATACATCTGAGTAACTTCCAAACAGAAGACGCTACTTTCAATAAGAAAAAAATATGACAAATGTCAGACTATTCTATCATCAAAGAAGCGTAAAGATATTTATCATTTACTGCAAAAGATTTTTTTCCCTTGTATGGTGGAAGATGAGGCTACTATCAGGCATCATGTTCTTGGCACACATTTTTGGATCAGTTTAGAAGCAGGAAATCAAACCATCAAACGTCACTAAATGCAAGATACGAAAGGTTCAGATTTTGCAGTTGCATTAGAAACCATAAATCATACAGTATTGTGAAAGAAAAGAAGCTAATAAATACATGAATGGAGCATGACATTTTTGCTTCTACAGGTAAAGTTAAGTTATTCCTATCATTTCTTCAACAAGTCAGAAATTTTACTAATAAATCTCAGTGTTTGGGGTAAACATTCACAGCCCCTTGGGGTCAGGAAGAATTCTTTCCTTCGTGGTTGTATTATTGACTTATGAGGCAAAAGCCTGCAAAAAAAACCCTTCTTCTGATTTGGGACTCAGGAGAACTGACTTCAGATACTGGCTTTGATACAGGCACCTTCTGTCAGGCAAACCATTCTCCACCTCAGCAAAACAGGGCTCTTCTGCTTCCCGACAACCCATGATAAATTCAATCCTGCTTGAAGGACATGCCTGCATTCATAATCTGGAAAGGTACCCAAGGACACTCTTGAGTAGCCCAAGCCACCTCAGCATCCCTCCCCTCCTGGCCAGCATGGCAGCTGGCCTCATTGCCCAACTTATCTGGGCATTCATGGCGTGCCTGGAAGGTAAGTCAGTCTGGCGATTGATAATGACTTTAATGTCTACATTAGCTATTCCTACCTAACAAAATGCCAGAATACAAGGCGGGGGGGAACCCAAAACCTTGAATATTTATTAGAGAAAGTACCTCTTGAAAGAACATAGATAAACGTCCTTCTTGACAGAGTATTTGGACTCCCAGTTAACCAGCAGTATAAGTGGATAACTGTGCTCAGAGAATATTTCTTCACAACTCTCGAAGAATACTTTGAGTTCCAGAGATCAAAAGAGCTACATGAGCTAAGTGTTATTGGTGTATTATATTGAGATCAGTTACAAATAAAAGAAGAAAAAGGAAAACAGCAAAGTCAAATTGTTTTCCTCTGTCATTCTTTTCTTTTTATCAATATTTGTTTTAAAAAGTAAGAGAGTTCTACAGGGCTCTGGTTAAATAAGACCCTTTCTGTAATTATAAATGTACACATGTAAGAGTCCTTTTAAAGGAAAATAATAGCCTACTGGGTATTCGGGAGAGAGGGTTTGTTCTCTTACAAATTTTCACAGTGCTCTGGGAGTTAGTCCTCCGAGGATTCATAGTGCTGGTGGGCTCCCACTTTAAAGAACTTCAGATTGCTGAGGGTGGTGTTTCCCCTTTGAAGACTGTTACATTTTTTAACAGATCCTCCTTTGAAGATATTCATATCTGTGGGGTTCTCCAAAAGAGTTGGGGGAAAAGTCCCCTGTTGATGCTATTTACCAGGTTAGAATTTCAAACCTGGGAAAAATAGCTGATCCCTGAGAGGAGGTTGCTCTTTTTGAAGCAGTTCAGATGGTTTCAGCAGGCTTTGCTTCTGAAGTTCTTATCGCTAGAAGGTGTCTGGCTTTAAAGCTTTATATCGTACAGAATGTCACAGCAATACTACGGAGAAAGTAGCATTTTTTTTTAAGGAAATATGAAATACACTGCTATGAAAGCCTTTTTAAAGATACACAACCTGTTTGCTTGTTAGATAAATGCATAATTTGTGCTAAGTGTGAGGATTGTGCTATCTCTGTTACAATAATCTCAGCAGAAAGGTTCTTAACATGCAAAGTCTCTGATACACAACATTTTGACAAACTGAAAAAAAAGTTCTTCTCGTTTAAACAAACTCTGCTAATGATTTTCTGGTTCATATTTTGACTTTGGACAACCTGAACAGTCCTCTGGTGGAAACAACGTGTAAAGATTAACATTGTTAGGATACTCCTAATAAGAACTCCTTTCCTAGAAAAACTTTTAAAACACAACATTTTGACAAACTGAAAAAAAAGTTCTTCTCGTTTAAACAAACTCTGCTAATGATTTTCTGGTTCATATTTTGACTTTGGACAACCTGAACAGTCCTCTGGTGGAAACAACGTGTAAAGATTAACATTGTTAGGATACTCCTAATAAGAACTCCTTTCCTAGAAAAATCTTTTAAAACACATACCATACCAAGAGAGGGATGATGGAAGGTAACAGAACAGTGAGGAGGCACAGTGTGAAATTTCTAAATGGAAGGAAGGAATACTGTACGACTAAAATATTTTTTAAAAACATACATGTTTTGAAAGGCTTTTTGTAAAGCATCAGAAAAACGCTTTCTCCTCCATGGTATTTCTAACAAAAGGCTTGCAAGTTAACTAAAGTCAAAATACTTTATGGTACTTGTTTGTATTATTTGTACAAACTTATCTGTTTTAAAATACCTCACTGGTTACTACAAGCAGAATACTGAAGTATTCTGTACCAAGGCCATCATAACTGAAGACAGTCTTTCTACTGAGATTCCTGGTATATGGATATAGCACAACTAGACTTGGAGTAAACAGAGATAAAGGACAAGTTGATGCAAAGCCAAAGTAAGCTGTTGGCTGTTGGAGAGAAGCGCGCAGAACACCGGCATTGATGGCTGCTCTTTCAGAAGACAAATAAGGGGCATCTGGAGTTTCTGTCCATTTTCTCAAGTAGTGACCAGAAGGAAAGACTGAGGACAAGAGGGCAGAACCTTTTCCTTGCATTAAGTGTGTCTTCAGCTCCTCAGAAGCATATAGATCATAAAAAACCTCAGTTTTTAAGATCTCATCTAAATATACATTGCAGCAAAGTGCACTGACCTTTCAACAATGAAGAGCTATGTTGCTTCTGTGAGCATTTGAATCTAGGATTCCAAGGAGTTTACCAATACCGAAGGAAATTTAAACAAATTTCGCTGTTTTCTATAACTAATGGTAAGGTAGGTTTTGTAGGAATGTTCTGGTGTGGGCACTCCAGTCATTAGATCCTGTCATATGTAAAGGCATGAAAGTACAAATACACACATACAGAAGGAATGCTTAAAACTCTCTGCTGTGTTGTATTTCCAGCAGACAATTGATAGTTGGTCTGCTTATTCCAAGAAGGAATGCTTAAACAACAAACAACACTGACTCCGTATTTTAACAACTCTAAGCTTATGTAGACCTACTGATGATCTACAGCTCTGATGGGGTATTTGGGGTTAGAGAAGTATGATTTCTTGTATTGAAATAAAAGAACAGAGAGGAGAAAAGATCTGTAAATGGTTTCCCAAGTAACCTTGTGTATTTGTCTTAGCTTTAAAAGGCACCAAGCAAATAACGTTAGATGGTGAACACCCACAGAAAAGCCAAAACAACAAAAAAAAAGAAACCAGCAACGGCATAGTATATACTGATTAATGGATGCTATAGATATCTTACTGCTCTGTCTGCTTGGTTAGCTTTGTTTCAAATCTGATACAGATCTCATACTGCACAGCCGATCCTGAAATAGTCCGTGTTCCTTTAAATTCAGGCAATGCATCACTTTCTATTACCCTGTGTCACATCAGTCTATGACTGTAAAGGATGAGTTATGTGGACGTGAACCAGTATGAGGGCCCAGTTCAGACAAATCTGAGATTTCATGAGAAAGTCAAATGTTCACATAGACAAATTCTTTCTTTTTTATTACAGCACGCATTGTTTATGTAGAAAAATTTAGAAAGGAAATTATTTGCTGCCTTATACGTTACCGTCCACTCCGGGTTTTTATTTTTAGGAAAGCATTTTCCCAGCAGCCATAAAGTTACACAGCACCCAACTTCCGCTGGAAAAGAGAAGCCATTTACCAAATCTTCTCTAGTTCTTAGTTCAAAACTCACAAACAGATGATGGCAGCTTTGTAGAATGACATCCTTGGCAGTGAAGAGCTTTATTACCATTTATACCAACATCCCTCAGCATTTTTCTTGTGTTGCAAAGAGGCACTAAAGTGGATGTGCTGACAAGAAGGTTTAGTGGAAAAGAATCGCTCAGGCTGTGGTCCACACTAATCTTTTGTGCTAGACTAGCATGCAGTTAAGCCCAAACTTCCTTAGCATCAATGTGGTCTTACGTGTTAGCACAAACACTGGTTTTAGGCTACAGCACGTCAACCAAGTCTCCAGGAAAGGAAACTAAAGACACAGACCGTCCAGCAGGGTGGAGCCAAATGTCTCCAACTCTTTACACTGGAACTCCACCACTAATAGCAAACAAATAACATTACAGACTCATAATGTAAAGTCTAAAAGGACTTTTCAAATTCTAACTATCAAGGACAGGAATTCCCTTCTGCTGTCAACCTTAGCTACTGTATTTATTAACATTATGCCTTCAAAAATGGAATTTTGGACCCCATGAAAAAGCACTCAGAAAGATTAAGGGAACATAAATTTGATAATTATGAAGTATGAGTAGAGTAATCACTCTTCTAGAAAATCACTGACTTCAAAAAGACCAGCAAACTTACATCAAACCCTACAGCAAACTCACATACATATCTCAGAGGAGAAAAGGGAGAGGAAGCTAAGGAAAAATGCCACAGGAGGACAGTAAAGGTGGCTCCCCAGGAGCCCTGCTGCTCCATCGAACAGTGAAGGCTGAGCTGGATGTGCAATATGTGTCCAAGATGCCAACACTGTTGATCCCAGCAGCCTTTCCTGGTTTGCTTTCTCATCTTGCCATAGATTTGATTTTCCAGTAATGTTTTATGTGAGGAGAGCCTAACTGCATTTCCTGCAGCATAACCCCAGCATGGGAACCATACCTGAACTGTTCACAACCCAAATGTGTCTCAGGGACCCGTGCTGACCACCACTGTGTTACATTTCAAACAACACTGTAGTCTGTCTGCGTTATAAGGCTACAAGGCTAAATTCTTTAATGTTCACAAAATGCCTCAAGATTACAGAGCAAAAATCAGTCAAGTTCAAGCAGCAGAAAAAAGATGGACTACTAGCCTCAAAAAAGAGTCTCCTGCACACAAAGTGACCAAAACCGACTCTTTGGTATCATAAACACACATTTAAACAGCAAAAAATATAAGCTTTTGCCCTTGGTTTCCTAGGCAAAGCTGAAAATAAAACTGTAGAAGCAAACTCTTCCAGAATATCTCTATCTTGCAAGGGAGATGTGCATGATGAACATCGGCTAGACCAGAATTAATGTCTTTTGGTTGTCTTTAACTGCATTGCCAGGCTTTCTAAAAAGTCTTCTGTTTAAAAGTGTAATTTTTGTGTGAACGTCAATGTTAATATTTGCAAACTTGAGAAAAATGGAAACATTCTCTGAAAGGCTTTCTCTCCTCCCATAACAGCAAAATAAAAATTGGGACATCAATGATTGGAGCATTTGTATTTAAAAATCTATATATGACCTTTTCAGGAATCTCTCTTGGGTCCAGTTTTTCTGGGGCTTTGCTTCATATCAGTTTCATTCACTGCAAAGAGATCATGCGTACTGTTTCACAGTAAATACCTCTGAGTGTATCCTCCTGTTATGCTGATTGTTATAATTTTGATAAATTATTTCATATCTTATTTACAAGCATACATCTTACTACTCCAGGGATAATGAGATATAGAAGACACCTTATCTAATGCCAAAGAAAGGCGGTGTTACTGGTGCAGCTGAAGGGTATTGCTGACTCCAGGTGAGTGCTTTGTGGCTAACTTTATGTTCTGAGAAAATCTGCAAGGAGCTGACGCCTAGTCATACGGCAGCATTATGGTGTAAAAGGTACTTGGGTTAATTTCTTAGATTTTTATCTGAAGCTGTCTTGTTCCTGAAAATTAAAAAAAAAAAAAAAAAGAGAGAGAAATGGGAAGCTGGATCCTTTTGAATAGAAACTGTAAATGAAATAGCAGCAGTAAGTAGGATGTAAATCCCAACCCACTCATGTAACATAGAACCAGCAAACTTGCAAACTCATTCTCCTCTTGTGCCATGTCTGTCTTAACCGAGTAAATAGTAATGAAGAGTTTGGTGGCGTTTAGCACTACCAAACACCCTACATAATTTACCACCTAGCCAAACTTGGCTGCCTCCTAACATGAAACTGGATTCATGAGACACCCTCCTCAACAGACCTTGCTTCTCTCCAGCAGCTCAAGAGCCCACTACCAAGGGTGGGTGTTTAGAACAAACAAATGTCAGCATGCAACAGGGTGGCAATAGCTTCACATGCATTTATCTGCTTTTCATTACTTTGTATCACACCCTCCAATTCTATTTACATTAGTTTTTATTTTAGATGAAATAAGGCTTCATTGATGCATCTTAACCACGTTATTCAACACCCACCAACTCACTGACAATTGCACATCAATACATTTTAGTTAAGCAGCTGTCTCCTCATTTGCTTCCTTGTCAAATTTGCAATTTATGTCTGCATAACTTTTCACTCTGTAGCTGTACTCTGCATGAAACAGGTAGAGAACACACAGTAAAATGCTACACTTGTTCTTCAGAGCAAATATCTAGTGCAAGTTCATGCTGTGAAGATCTGAAAAGTTCTTTAGGGTTACACATAGGTATGAAAACTGTTGTGATACCCTGTTGAAGCCATAGCCTTAGCTAGGAAATAATTAAATCATTAAAAAAAAAAAAAAAAAGAGCAACGTTAAGCCCTTGTATTGAGAAAGGAGGCTTTCATACTGGTGAAAAGGGAGGTTGTTTTAAAAGAGAAATAGAGAAAATAAAATTTCATAAGTGCTTTATTCTGAAGTTGAATGTTTAATTGTTAAAACATCTTTCATTTGTATCCCTGCAACTCACCCCCCTCCACTGCCCCCTTCCCAGAAGAAATCAGGCCTTTTCGCAAGTTGATATCAAACAAAAAAATATTTTCTTGTGGCAGCTGAAAAGCTTACTATCCAAATCCTGAATATTTTATAGAAAATAAAATGATATTTATTTTTAAGTGCATTCTACCTTCAACACAACTGCATCCTCACAACAAATCTATTGCGTTGTCCTGACATAGTTACTGCAAAGGTTTTTCCTTTGCTGTCCCAAGGGCCCAATTGATTTATCTGCCAGAAGCCTAAAGCCCCAAAATAAGATAGCTTTGAGTTTACAGAGGTCATTTTTCATTGTCTAAATAAAAATTTCTAAACAAAAATCTCTCATCCTGTTAACCGCAGGGTCCTTATCTCCCCAGAGGCTACAGAAACCTGAGAGAAGCCATTTCAATTCTTTTATGAAGAAAGATAAAAGCAAGTTTTCGATTAGAAAGCCAGGGAAAGCCTTCTTATTAAATGGTGGTAACAGTAACTAGTCGAAAAGGCAAAACCGTTCAAGGAAGGGGGGAAAAAGGGAAATCATTATGCATGAAGCAAACACTATACATGAGGCTGCCAAGGCAATCTGAGGCAGTGACATTTGGGAAGAGAAGGGAAGTTCACAAGCCTTTGTAACTAGTTATAGTTCATTCCCGTCTATTTAAAAAACCTGTTTTATCAGGCATGTTTTCTTAATTGTGTGTCCATAGCTTTATCAACCAACATTAACTGCGTGTTAGAGTAATTACGTATTCAGTCCCACTTTCTCTTGATCTGTCATCATTCAAAGCACTTACACAGCGCTGGCTGGGTTTTGAGATGGCATGTGATTCCAGCCCTGGAATAATAGATTCTGCAGTGCTAAGCTAAAAGTGAAATTATTAGAAGTTACTTCATATTCCAAGTTATGATAAAGTGAGATAAACAGAGACATTAATGGTGATGCACTGGGAAATTATCCAGACCTCTGAAAGCAAAAGGTTTCTGCTGTTTGGAAAAATTCTCAGTATACATGGCTGAAGTACCCTATTAGTGTTTTCCTTTTTCCTTCCTACATAACAGAAGAAGAGAAAAGAAACAGCATTTAGGACACTATGTTATTCTTCAGGATGCCAGCTCTAAATATCTAACCTACCATTTAAAATGCCAAGTTGAAAAACCCACTTATAATTCCTTATGAGGAAAAAAATCCAGGAAAGGTTTTGAGAGCTGTTTCCCCTTAATGAGGATAGGCATTCAGAACTCTCTGACTCTCAGCATTTAAGATTTTCTCCTGCCCTAAGTTATATCCCTAAATGTCTAGGTGAAATCTGTACAGAAATGAGGATGACATAGTCACATCCCTCCCCAGCACTACAAAAATCCACACTTGGATTTACCTGTGATTGTCACCAGTAAAACATGCCAGCTAACACTGTCTGTGGTCTTGGCATACTGATAAGCAGCAGTTTTTCTTAATCTCTTATATCCTGAAAACAATTCAGAAAATAACCTAAAGTGGATTTCTGTGCCCCTTCCCACTTGTTCCCAGTACATCCTTGAGCATGATGCATTTTTAAAATGGTGAGAATATTCTTGCCTATCTGCAATGACACGGTGCTTCTCTGCCCTCACACATAATTCAACAGAACCAAAATTGAATTATATTTCCCTCTTTCCCTGCTCCCTTCCCCTGCATATCTCTGATAACAAGTCATTTTTCTGCCTTAAGTTTATATTTTCAACTACATTTATGCTCTCGAACGGAGTAAAAGAAAAATTTGGTTTACCCAATTCAAATCAAGAAGAAAATCTTACGTTGCTAAAGGCGGCACATCACTTTGACTTCAGTGAGGTCAGGATTTTACCTCTAACATGTAGCTTTGTGATGTTAATAACTTCAGCAGACACAGTATAATTTATGCAGCCATCTTCTTTACCTGTATTCTACTTTTATATGTTTCTATACTTACAATAGAGATATCTATCTCTAATTTTAAAAAAAGCTATGAAAATTAGATTCCAACTAAACCACAATTTGCCATGCTTACTTCATTACTTTTCATATTTAAATGTATCATCTTTGCAAAGAACAGTCCTACTCTAACCCCTAGTGCAGTCAACGGAACACCCCCTCTGACTGCAGCAGGAGCTGAATCAGACCTTAAGCGCGGGGTTTCTTAACATGTCTTTTTCTCTTTTACTCATCTAGTTGTTGAACTAGATGTAACTGAGGAATGTACGACTGTTTGAGCTAATGCAGGTGTCTTATTTTGGCAAGTAGAGTTCTAAAATTTGATTTTGTAGGGGGAAAATATGCTGGTTCCCAAATGTGTCTCGTGCAAGAATAGATTATTTTTTAATAGTACTTTTTTGATGTTATTATTACTTAAAAGCTCTTTGAATCTCTTGCATACCTTGTATATGTTTGGAATCTGAAAAATTAAAGCTGGGTGATTTAATGTTATGTCCAAATTGATCAAGAATTATGAGAAGAATTATAGTTTTAAAACACCTATCTTTTATTTTAGGCCTTGAGGAAGTTTTCTCCTTATCAGAGAGAGTTAGAGAGACTAAAAGAGAAGTTAATCACACAAAAATGGGAAATTTCATTACAAAAGTTTCTTCAGTCTAAAAAAGGCATTGTGAGATCTGATTTTTGGAAGTCAAAGACAAGCAAATAAAAATAAATAAAAAAATAGTAAGGACAATTAGCCATCAGAATAGCAACAAACACTGCTAAAAGTTACGTCGAGATTGGTTGCATTTCTAAAAGGTATAGCCTTGTCTGTACGGAGTTACTGAATGTAAGGCGGGGATTAATACCAGGATGTCCTATGGCCTCTGCTAAATAGGAGGTCTGACAAGACAATCCAACAGCCCCTTCTGGCCTTAAAAACCCTCAAATCCATGAAACCCAGGAACACTTTCTGTTGGAACACATTTGCTACAACTGCTGTGATTCACCCTCCTTTTAACTCTCTGGGGCTCCCTGCCAAACACAAGAAAATAAGGTTTTAAGCCCAGAAGGATTTCTACAGTAATACAAGGTATTGATCCCTGTGTTGCTTTCAGCAGCAGCTTGTTTCTCTGTCCAGGTCCCTTAGAATCCCAGTGTGCCCAGCAGGTTAATGCTGAGTAACTACAAGATGTTAGGAAAACATGGCACATATTTTAATATACGTTGTTTTATTATCCAGAGACAGCAAGAGAGACATTGGTGTAGATTCAAGCCGGTGTTTATGCTTATTAAAATCTGGTTGTGTACTGAAATGCCAATGGTAGCTTACAGTCAGTGGCACCTTTTCTATGTTAATTTAGCAACAGGTTAGACAGGGATGTTCCACCTTCAAAAGGCCACAAACTGAATGCAAACGTGAAAGATGGAACTGATGCTTGGAAAGCTACACAAACACAATGAGCCACTTACCAATAAGTGCAACAGGCATCTTAGTGCTATAGAAAACTGAGCAAAACTCAACTCTCATTTTCGTAGAAAATGCTGTGTTCCGTTCTTCTTTCCTTGGGCCTGAGTCACTCAAGAGATGATAAAAGAATTGATTCTGTTCACTGCTTCAAGATACCTCTTGGTCTTTTAGGGATCAAACTGATGCCCAGCAATAACAACAATCAGAGGGCTTTTAGCCAGTTTTTAAAATCTCTTGCAGGAATTTTTGCCTGATTTTTCTTTCTTTCCAGTGCAGGTAAATAAAAATTTCCTGAGCATCAGTAAACAGACTTATCCACAGTTATTCAGAGCTGTGTAGCTTGTTCCAGAGCCTCTGCGGGTGGGACCAATCCAAAACTGGTTAAACATTACATTACTTCCAGACAAACCATGGCACCGATGTATCTCTTGCAGAGTTGTTACTATCACTGAGAAATATAGTAATTTCCAAACTGGGCAATTCTCAGCTGACAAGTTTGATCCGTACTTGCAAGCCATGAGCACTCTTGGTTACCTTTCCTTATTCACAGCTGAGAAAAAGGCTCGGGAACTCAGCCACACTTGGAAAAGATGCTGCAAAGTCTCATTGCAGAGACACTCTCTGCTTTGTAGTCTTTCCCCTGCCACGTCCCCCACAGGGAATTGTCATGGAGGAGATGGGACAAAACTGTACTCCCAGTCCTCCATGCAATACCTTTGCTTCAATCTGACAGAGCGCTTACTGAAGTTGGGGCTGGGGGAGATTTGCTTAGTGTAGAGCTAAAGGTTGCCCCTGGAAAGACAGCATAACTTTTCTCACATCGGTTTTCCAACAGCCGCAAGCATTCAACTGAATTCCAGAAATTGATCCTGTAAGAGAAAAGCACTGTATGCATTACCTGACCAAATAAAGACTGTCTTATATCTGTGCTTGCCTTGCTATATGGGTAGAATAGCAATCCACAAAAATTGAACTTTCCACTTTGCATATTTTAGAAATGTCTATACTACAACTCTTTAATGTTCTTTTGAGTTATAGCCTTTAAAAAATCAAAAAGGAAAGTGAAGGGGGGGGGAAGTTATATCTGTTACACAAAAGGAACAAGGATGAAATGCATGTTCTCTGTGATACTGTGGCACTGTGTTTTTTTAATTCCCTTAACCTTCTTAGGCGCTTGACCATCTCTTGCTCACGTGTCCAGGGTCAAACACACACCAGGCTTAGGGTTAGAGAGGAGTTTCCTTTCTGGTCAGTTCAGGAGGAGTCTGGAGCCTTTTTTCTGCAGGAAGGGATGCAGAGCAGAGCCAGATCATCTGGGCAAGTCTTTCCTCATGCATTTCTACTCACAACACAGTCCTTAGGTGCTGGCAGCATCCTGATCTCTCCTCCACTCACCAGAGGAAACAGCAGTTGTGTCCCATGAGGAATTAACCTAACCGAAGTCCCTGGGCTCAGGATAATGTTTTACTGGTGCAACGGATACAGCTTGCAGTTTACAGGATATCAGATGAGATAACTTGAATGCCCTATGAAACTATGTAACTTGTTGGCATTTAAAAATCATAGACATATTATCAAACATCTGTTACGCTACACATCATAACATTTATTGTAACGTACTGTACAATATGCTGCACTATGTTAGTGATAATAATAACTATGATAATTACACATACAAAAAAGGATGTACGACTCAAAAGCATTAAGTACAACCAAAATATAAATCTCTCTGACAGAGACTTCTCATTTATAATGTAAAACCCTACATGAAAGAAAAACACAAACAGCACAAGACATCTGAATTGCGGCTCTGATTGAGATCCAAACAAACCAAAGTTAGGTGTAAGGGCAATGTGTACCCAGGGACCACAAAAGAAAAATTAAAAAAAAAAAAAAAAAAAGGAAGCGAGAAAATAGCCTCTTTTTACATCCAGACAGTCCAGAGAATAATAATGTGCTAGTTTTTCAAATCCAAGTAGCTATTGAAGATTGTAATGATTTCAGTCTAAAAAGCAATGCTGGAAAGCCTCTTCAGAGATTGCAAGCTCCCACTGTGCAGAAACATTGTGTCACTGCACACGGGTGTAATGGAGACAGACAAAAGAAATACTTCAAGGATAGTGGGGAAGCACTGGATTACTTACTTTCCCAGAAAACCTAGTTACAGTTTTACCAGTGACAAAAAAAAAGGTGGGGGGGTGGAGGGGTGGAGGCTGGAGGGGGAAATGGCCGAGTCATTTCTTGCCCTAACCTGAAACGCTGTCCTCAAAACTGATTACTTACAAGCAGAGAAGCTTAAGGCATCCTTCTCTTTCGTCAGAAATGGTACCAACAATTTACCATGAGAAAGGAACACAACATGGTTCGTGCTTTTCCTCACATCCTACAGTAAACCTACCGTTCAGGTCTGATCTCTCCCGACTTCTCTACTGACCTTTCCATACAGAAAGAAATTGAGAAGCACCGCAAAGGCTGTGTTAATCATTCTTAAACTTGTGTGCTTGCAGCTTGTTTTACTCTGTATATTTAACTTGCTTTAAAAAAAATCAGCATAGGTTGTTACACAAACAAAAGACACACTAATTAAGGTGAAATTACTCAGACTACTTTAGTTTATACAAAGATTTAAGCCTGGATTATCATTTAAAGATGCTGAACATTGTATAAAGCATCAATAGTAATTACATTTTATTTACTTCCAAGGGTTGATCCTGTATAATATTTATGAGGTGGAGAAAAATATTGTACTTTCAGGAAATTATGTTTTCCAGGAATAAGTTATCTGGGTTTCTTGTTTTTTCTTAATCAATCCACACGATAAAACCATTCGACCCCTTTTTTTTACCTATAATAATAAGAAAAATCATGACATTTATATTAGAGGTCAAAAGGATGAGAAGATATTTTTTAAAAGCCCTTTTTTTAACATAAAAGTATCATCACCTAAAGGGAAAGAAGCTATATCACATTTTGAATTGAAATGAATCTACTTATATGGGAGTTGCAGAACAGCATCGACTGAAAGAGGAGTGAAAGGAGAAACTCGGGATCCCTCTTTCCTTATAGGAGGACATTCTTTATTCTGATAAATCCAAGTGTCAAAGATTGATCTCTAGGCAATGGTCAGACACCTGGGAAAAATACACTAAGCAGCTTCTTTCCATACTGTATAAAGTCATTCCCAACTCTGAAGTTTTAGTGCTTTGAGTACAGTCAAGGTCTTTGTTTCTTGACACTTTTCAGTCAATACTTTTCCTGAGTATGGTCCTACAGAAATAGAGATGTATTTATAGAAATAGCCACCCAGAAGTTCCCAAGGAAGCCAGCCAGGTTATTGCTGATACCTGGATTCCCAAGCCCAGTGCCCACATTTTGCTTTTGGCAAGCAGCAGTGACAAACCCTGACAGAGAGGAAACTTCCTGGGCGTCAGTCAGTCCCACAGGCAGTGGCTGGGATGGAGGGTGGAGGAGGACCTCTCTGTACATCTCTGCTGCTGAAGCATGCAAAGAAGCAGCAGTAATTCTGACTTGGAGACATTTATTGGACATGAAAGGGGGGAAAATTCCTTTAAAGACCAGCTTTGCAGCCTTTTGTCGCTTCTAGCTTCTACTCTCAGGCATTTGCATCCATGCAGTAGTTCACTTCAAGGTGTACTTCGCAGAGAAGACCATGGTGCACAGCTGAGCAACAATATTGCATCCAGATTACATGCAAAATATCCCTTACAAAAGATACTAGAAATTCAAAATAGAAAAACAGAAGAAATGATCCTGTGCAAACAAATGTAGTGCGGTCATACTTCCCCAGTAATGCATATATGTAAAGCTCTCCAACTGCAGACATATTCCTTTTCAAACTCATGCTAAAATTGGAAGCTCTCTTTGGTGATTCAGAGCTTTCACTTTCTTGTCTGATGTTTGTTCCACACAAAAAGAGAGCCCAGCCTTTCAAACGCTTTTGCCCTTAAGTACCTTAACAAAAACCCACCTGGGTGCAGAAGAACTTGGAGCAATAACCACATTTATCAGTACTCGTGAGATCAGATGTCTCTAACCTAACTGTAATTAGGATTTTTCCTGACTGTAGGCTCTAATCATCACTATAAAATTTGGAGCATAAGTAAATAATTGTAACCCTAATATCATTATAAGATCTGAGATATAAACCATGGAAACCATTCTAGTAACGAATGTTTTACTTTGTTTTCTCAGGATTCAAAAATAAATAAAAAGATGAGGAAAGCAGGAAGTAAAAACAGAAAAAAATAGCAGGATGCTGCTGCCACTGATGTGTATGGCAACTGGCAGAAATCCCATGCATTTTAATGGGAGTAAGATTTTCAATTTTTAGTACTTGTGCCCTACATATCTTTTGCCTTCAGCTCTTCTCGACAGCATTGACTACATGATGTTCTGAAAAATGAACCTCCAAAATGCAGTCTTGGCCTATTGGAAAGGTTTACTCTTTTTTTTTTTTTCCTTTAACTTATGCTCAAATTTCAAACATGGGCATAAGGATTACATTTTTATTTTACTACATAAGGGGACTGAACAAGTCTTGATGCTGACAGAACACTTTATGTGATATTTAGCAACAAAGAAGGAAACTCTGTCAGCCCAGAATTCACAGGAGCAGGAGTTGGCTAAATTCATGGCATGGTGTGGGAAAATTACCTCAACACTGTCTACTTCTGCTGATTTTTCCTTATGCTGACACTTCTGATGCCCTGAAAGTTGCTGTGCTCACGTCCTCTGCTGCTGGTGTCAAAGAACACTCTCAGTCTTCACATGCCAAGATGAGGAAAACCTATTGCAATGCCCAAAAGACTTAACTCCTGTCAAATATATTCATTTAACACAAGCACTCTGGTCTATGGCTCTGAAGTCTTAAAGTGATGGCATGAAGGAGGAAGGAAGAGAAAAACAGGCAGTAGGTTTAAAACTAAATCTTCTCTTAATATGTAGAGCCACTCTGGTTCATTGCAGGAGAAAGAGACAAAAAGTATCAGCCACAAAGGCAGAATTAGATTTTCAAATTAGTACTATACACAAAGAATTGTATGCCCTCTTACTGAAAAATAATAACTTAGAAAAAAACTCCCTCATGTGAAAAAAGCCTACTTGATCATACACTTGAAGATACAGTCCTTCTTGTGTCCAGACTTCTTCCTGAAGACCACTGTCATCACTTGGGTCACTTTCAGACATTAGGGCAGATTTAGAATTGTTAAGTTCTGTATGAAGAAAAATAAAAAATAAATTTGTTCAGCTATTCTGGGTGCAGGCTTCACTTAATTTTTTTTCTATTCTTGGCAAGATTATAGAAGCCCAGTGCATAGTGAAATAACTTCAGCCAGTGCTGCTGACTCCCTGGGCTAAGCGACAATCCCACTCCACCCTGTTGTCCTCTCCACTTCATGAAGTTCACACATACGGGAATAAAACACTTGCAGAACAGGGCCAATAGCAAGCCAGTCACATCAAGCTCCTGACTCTATGATGTTAGGAGAATATATTCCTATACATGTAGGGAATCCCACTGATGTTAGCATCCCCTCATGGGTCTCTCCAGATCTCTCCAGAACAGAACAGAACAGAACAGAACAGAACAGAACAGAACAGAACAGAACAGAACAGAACAGAACAGAACAGAACAGAACAGAACAGAACAGAACAGAACAGAACAGAACAGAACAGAACAGAACAGAACAGAACAGAACAGAACAGAACAGAACAGAACAGAACAGAACAGAACAGAACAGAACAGAACAGAACAGAACAGAACAGAACAGAACAGAACAGAACAGAACAGAACAGAACAGAACAGAACAGAACAGAACAGAACAGAACAGAACAGAACAGAACAGAACAGAACAGAACAGAACAGAACAGAACAGAACAGAACAGAACAGAACAGAACAGAACAGAACAGAACAGAACAGAACAGAACAGAACAGAACAGAACAGAACAGAACAGAACAGAACAGAACAGAACAGAACAGAACAGAACAGAACAGAATATCTCGAGTTGGAAGGGACCCATAAGGATTATCGAGTCCAACTCTCTGCTCCTCACAGGACTACCTAAAACTAAATCAGAAGATCAGATAGGCCCTTTGTTTGGCTTACCACATCCACCAGTTGGGTTGTATTTGAGTTTCATAGTTGTAAGACCCCTGCCCCACTGCTTTCATCATCACACTTCTAAGACTGCCACCCAAATTTACTATTTGCTTTCCAATTTAACACAAAAAAATGAGTAGAAAATTTAAGAATAGGTATAATTTAACAAATGTCAAGAAATGTGATGTGGCTGCCAGAAAAAAACCTAGCAGCATCTTCAAGGCAGGTGAAATTATCTAACTAACTAGCCCAGGAAGTGTCATCTGAAGCTTTGCATGTACCTCTGAGTCCTCATGTTGGAGAGAAGTGGACCAGCTGGAGCGCGGTGTGAATCATCAGGCCTGTGAGGAAAGCCTGAAGGAACTGGGCATGTTTAACCTTAAACCAAAGAAAATGGAAGGAGGCACTTGAGCACCGGCTGCAGTGTGGAAGATAATAATCTATTTGCCAAGTCCATTTTGGGTAAAAAAGGAAGCAATAGACTTAAATTTCTGCAAGAAAAAGTAATTGTAATGAAGCACTGGACTAGATTCCCTGGGCAACGGTGAAATTTCACCCACTGAGGGTCTTTCAGAGCAGGAAGGACAAACGTGAATGACATAGGTATACACTGATTCTGCACTGGCACCATGAAATTTGGGACCACACAAAACAAAGCACTTTCACCTTTTTTATTTTTCCATCATTTATTCTTGAGGAGAAACATAGAAAAGTTTTCAACGGTCAGGATGGACTGAAGGAGCTGTTTCTCTCTTTCCCATTTCTGCCCCTTCCCCCTTCTCACTCATTTTCCCATAAATTATGCCAGAAAAGGAACCATTTATTTTCCTTTGCAAAACACGATAAAGTTCAGGTAAAGTAAGAGCTGGATCTGAATGACCCTTACTTTTGCAGGAGCAACACTTCACAAATCAGATTTTCATAAAACACCTACATTTTGAGACATCTGCCGGTACAAGTGTATACTGAAGCTTCTGAATTTTTCCCCCCCACTTTGTTCTCAGAACAGTGCAACAAAATAGCTGGTAGCAAAGGAAACTTTCTGGAGATTGCCATTTAAGTCAAGACACACACAGAGCTTTTCTATTTGCTTGGAGAAAAGAAAGAAAATTAATAGAGAGAGACTCAAAATATATTTTTGGAAATATGTAATTTTGTGAGATCTTCTCCAAGACAAAGAATTTGAGATTTGAGTCAATTGCAAGGTAGATTTGTAGAGCAGATGTAAAATCTCCTAGTCTTGCTCACATCAAAAACTAAGAAACACTTAACACACTTCTCCCTAAAACGTGAACATCCCACTTAGACCACAATTGCAATTAAATATATGAGTTGAACACACACAGAGCAAACCTGATCCTTCTGAAGGGTTGTGCTGCTGGCTTTAGCCCATCCTGCATTTCACCTGGGAAACACTAACAAGTGTTGCATTCTTTTAATATCTAACCTCTGCATAAAAAAATTGCTCACAATTTTAAATGTAAGATGTGACCCTGGTCTTGTTTTAGTAAGGGTCTGCTTGGCCCTTTAAAACATTCTTTCCTTTAAATAATCACAGTATTGTACCTCAGCATGTTTGGTTTTCCTCAGATTTTCTTTATAATCAATACACCAAAGGGAGCCAGTACAGCAAAGGGAATGCAACATTTCCTGACATCATCTTTTTATCTAACACAAAACTGGAAAGATTTTGAAGGCAACAACAACAGTTCAGAGAGAGCAGGGTCTGGCCACCAGTTATGTGCTGGCTATATTTGTTGATTCCTTAATTCATCAGGAATCTCCTCATCCTGCCTCTGTGCACAATGTTGGGTTTGAGCTGCGGTTGTGCTACGGTTTGGGGTTTTTTCTCTTCTTGTTGTATTTGTTCTGAATACCGAAGCTTTTTTTAAAATACTAAAAAGAGCATACAAACACGCAACTAAACCCAAAAAATCAAGCATGGCACAGTAGGAGAAGAAAGCTTCTGGGGAGAGAAAGCAAAGCTGTGTGACAGATGGAAAGGTCTCAATGGATGAATGGTACTACTACAAATAAGTAGCAGGCAGCCAGAGGGAAGCAAATAATGATTATAGAAGAAAAATGAGGGTTAAAAAAAGGGGGTAAAAAATCTTTGGCGCTGGCAGAAAATTCTAGAGTAGCAATGTATATTTTTTTTTTTAAGGGAGATTTAATTATATGCTCCCCATAAACAGGGAAATCAGTAAAGACAAAGAAGCTAGACAGCTGACAAGTGAGCCAGTGTGGACAGTATAAAAAGCTCAACATGTCCTTGGAGAGGAATGAATGTACTCCAGGATTCGGTCTGGCATGCCCCCAAACCTGAACAGATTACTTTCTGACGATCAATACCTGTAACCACCAGAGGCCTGTTGCAGCGCTAAAAAAAAAAAAGAAAAAAGAAAAAATTCAGCTTCAAAGAGACCTGGTCCCAAGCTCACATTTTATTTTTGCCACTGGGTGCTGAGGTAAGAGCTTTGGACAAGGCTCATTTTTCATCTCCTTATAGGGCTGTGGATTGAATATGAAGTGTCGCGGCATGTTCTCAGGGCTTTGCTCCGTCGGTTTCCTGTCCCAGGGAGGAACGCTCTCAGGATGACACTCGTCCCCTTTGACCAAAGGTGGTATCAGATCTTTCACAACAGCCTGATGAATAAGTCTCCTTTAATATCCGTGCCTCTTTATCCACCTATAAAGGAAAAAAAATAAAATACTTATTGCTTTCTTCATTTAAGTCCCTTTTTCTTTGGAGAGAGCTAGAAAAGCCAAAAAGGTTCCTCTTTTCATTTGAAATGTCACTGATCAGCAGTTATAACCAAATACAGCTTAGCTATTTTACAGAAGAGGAGTAGGAACATTTTCATGTACTGTAGTATACCTCAATAGAAATTAAACCTAAGATTTTTCCCTATAATATAATCTAATCACAAAGAGATGCTAAAAAAATGCTTTTAGATATTACTATGAGTACAAAGCAATAATTCATACATGTTTCTGGAGTCACAGAGAGTTCTGTACAATTTGATGTCTCCTATTACAATTTCGCCTTTCCCCCTCTCACGTTTTAGCTTAATTTTCTTTTGTCTTTCTCCCATTCATTTTTCAAAAACTGAAAGGCAGTGCACACATTCCAGGAAGCACTGATGCGATTTATTTTTTTGCCCGTCCAACTTAAGCTGCTGAAAATGACCTATCTGAATAAGGAAAAACAAGACAGAGAGGAACAGAAAATTTAAGCAGCTTCCTAAGCAAACAGCTAAAAAGAAAAAAAAAAAAAGGAAGAAAGGAAAAAAAAAAAAGAAAGGACTGTATTATTAATAGCAAACTCCAGGATGATGGATGAAAAGAACAACAATATCCTTTAATCATAAAGCACTAACATTCCAGCAGTGCTGGTAAGTGAGTGGAGCAGTGAAACCATTTGAGACTTAAACAGATGGATTAGGAAAGGTTCCACTGTGGATTCCTGGACAGATTTCAAAACAGCAGCCTGATTAACTAATGCACAAAAAGCAAGTGATTCTTCCAATCAATAAGCTTTTATGTAAGCATATTTGAGTTATAATATTTAAACACAGCAGACAAGTGGGGAATCAGGAATTCCTCATGCTGGGCTAACAAAGCAGTAAGTTTTACGTGAATCTGGAGATCTCTTTTTCTCCAGCAACTCTCAAAGGGGTTTTATAGCTAACGTTGTCACCACATGTTCATCAATATATTAACAGCTCCTGACGGTTTTGTGAAAATGATGGTGAGTTCCAAGTCAAAAAGCTGCTTTTTTTTACAATTATTTTTTTAAATAGTGTTTTAGGGAGAAGTTAACTAGATTTTCACTGAATGATGGAAACTACACATAAAAATTTATCATTGACTAACTTTCCTAGTGAGCACACTTTCCACAAATAATTAGAGGCATGAAATCAAAATTCAAACCAAAATTCACAATGAAATCAATTCACAAACAAAACCTCAGGTCATAAGGGCTCATGCCCTTCAGCATTAATAACATATTTTTCCTAGGTAACAAATGGAAATGGCAAATGGTAATGGTTTTATAGGGATATTTTTATATATCTTTATTTCAAAATATCTTTTAAAACAATTTAAAGGAGGTTACAATTTTTAAGGAATTACTGGCAATGAATTCTATGTCTCTTTCTCTCTTTTAAGTGCCCAGAGTTGTAGCTAGAAGTATGATATTTTATAAAGGATTCTAAAAGTGACCTAAAATAGATCTTTATATGATGGTATTATTATAAGGTCTAATATCTTGTAATGTTCCAAGGATAGAAACAGGCACCAAAAGGGAAAATTTCAGACTTCTGTATGATACTTGTACTTCTGGGCCATGCTCTCTAGTACTCCATTTATACCAGAACCAAGAGAGATGCAGATTTATACTGATTAACTAGCTAGGTTTCCCTTTCCAGCTGAGATCTGGCTACAAGACATTTGAAACCTGACACTTATCCAGACAGGAATTTTACTTATTTTGCGTCATGTAATATTCTTCAGGAAACACTTCTATAACAGTTTTGATTTTTCACATTTCTGAGCAGTTAGTAGGTTTTCAGAAGTAGTCCATTTGAGACAAAAAAGTAAGCAGAAGATAACTAAGATAGTCAGAAGGTACATACTAAAAGCACTTTATTATGTGACTCTGATATCACAGGACTCTTCATGGCTGTTACCAAATTACATCCACCTGTAAAAAAAAAAAGGGAAAAAGGAAAAAAACATTTAACTTACACAAGTCAGAACCAACAGCGTATTGTGGGAGTATGCATTGAATATGACTCTCTGCTTAGCTTAGCTAACCCATGAACCCAAATGGAGTTTCAAGAGATTAATAAGGAAAATGATTAGTTCAGGATCAACATGCACATTTGAAGAACACATCCTTAGAGCCTCATAACTCAGCCAGATCAAAACAGCTTTTAATAGGACTAATGAAAGACACTCCTGGAGTTTAGGGACTATGCTGTTACCAGATTTGCACTGCTTTCCACTCTGCAAAGTTGCCCCAAGGTTAGAGCAAATTTCCATGAGGAAATATCTCACTATCAACATTTTTTGAAAATAACCAAGGAAATTAATCAGATTTCCTTCAAGGTTCATGCCATTTTCAGCAAAAAAAACCTTATATTTGACCAAGAAAGAAAGAACTTTTCAGTTTTTCAAGACACTTCAGAATCAAATGTCTCCTTTAGTTATAAATATGTCCTGCAGTTTGCCAGCATACAAAGTAGTCATTACATGTGTAGTGTTTGTCACTGGTTTCTTGCCTGTTAGAGGCCAGTTTGTAAGTGATGTCTTAAGGACTTCACTCTGTCCTGGAGTATTAGCCTGCTGTGCCTCTTTCCATCAAGGAGTTTGGGCTCAAAGACCTACAGAGTTGCCGGCTTTCCTGGCTCCCCTTTAAATTGCCCAGCAAGGTCCTCTGCTTAGTACATGTGTAGGTCTGAATATATGTATATATTTGCCTTGAGGTTTATAATGGATATGTTCTTCATAAATTGAAAAAGGATATTGGGGGATAAAATGCCTACAGCCCTGAAACCAGTAATAAGTCTATTAGTCTACACTATAAGAACAGCGTCTTTCAGTCCCTGGGGTATGACCCTCACAGGATGAAATGTCATTGTCAGAGTGACTAAACAGTTGACAGAAGCATGTAGTAAACCCGTAGTATTCAATAAAAATGTCTGAAGGCAGCAGAGAGAGATCCTTCCAATTTTCTGAAAGGGTTCTTCATCTTTCTCAGACTAAAAACCTCTTTTTCCTTCTCAGCCTACATACCAGTCGTTACCCCAAAGTCTTAGTTCTTTTTCTCTTCACTAGTCTGAACTTGAGACTGGGAGAGGAGGAGGAGGGTGATAAGAAGTCCCATTCATGCCTTTCCTCTGGGCCAGGTTGTCACTAACTCAATCCCCAGCATCAGCATCCACAGCGTGTAATGTTTGGAGCAATGGCAGCATAAATTCTCTCTGCTTTTTCTAGTTATTCAAATTCTGTGACATTGTGTGACGATCTGAGGGCATGTTTACAAGCAGTAAAAATACGCTGATATCATGAATAGACTACAACCCAGATGCTATGATTCAACTTCAGCTGCCAATTACTGCTATTTTGAATACAAACAAATCTGAAAGTAAAAACATTAAATTAAGGACATAAAATACATTAAGCAGAATATTTTGGAGCATTATCCTATTTCTATTTTAAGGGGCACTACAGATTCCAACAAAGGAAAAGAGTTCTTGCCCACAATTAAAACAGTAAATAGTATTATACTCTGTGTAGCTCCTAGGAGTTCAGTCCCCCACAGTTATCTGTGGGATGCTTCACACTGCCGCAGTAGGGCAGTTCAACATTTCAACCTCTTACTGTAAAAATTAACCTGTTTTTTCTAATGCATTTTGAACTCTATTCACAGAAGCCTTGCATGAAAGCATGAAATTCACAGGTCCCCACAGAGATAAAATAATTCTCCCTTTTGGTGCACCACTGAGGAATGCTAAAAATAGTTGAACATACCAAGAAAAAAAATCTCCTCTGGGGACCACAGTGTCTTTGCCTCACTAGAAAGAAGAAAATAGATATGCATATATTTGTACAATTACCTCAAATTTCTGTATACTATACTAAGTAGTTAAATAGTCTACATTCTGGAGGATACTGAATCTCAAACCTACCTACTTATTATACTTCCTGTCTATTCCAAATGTAGAAGAACAACACATTAATTTGAATTGCTGAGTAACTAATAGCAGTTGTTACTTCCATTTACTGTGAAAACGTTAAATATGAACGTGTGTAAGAAGCATATAATTTTGTGTGACATACACAGATATGTGTGCACATATCTAAATGCAGATGCACTTACATGCAGATGTGCGTGTACAATTTTTTGCTGCGAAGAAAAAAATTTCCTCATTGCCAACTATGTCTTGTTATCTGACTTCAGCAGGTGGTTTAGCTGGGTGGAGTCCTGCATCAGTGGCATAATGCTTACATAGAGAGGTTGGATTGACTTGAACCCGAGACAATTGCAGGACAAAGGTTTTTCATTAAATCCCTGCTGATTAGCCCTAAAAATGACACTGGTGACCTTGGAGACAGAACTAGGAGTTTCCTTCACTAGGAGCATTAAGGATATGAAACTGTTACAGTCCTTCCTGATGTGCATATATACACAGATCTCAACACTTTGCCCGTCTCTACTCTCTTCTGAGTTATTTTTAGGAACATTTTTAAGTAAGATGTTGCAGCAGTAAGACCAGATATAGTACATGTCATCTTAAACCATACCTGTATACTAGAATATATGGGAGAGGCATTGAATGACACTTTTATAAACAGCACAACAAATTTACCTGAAGTCAAATAAAGGAGGTGTATGTTCATTACTGGCTGTGGTGAATTTCTTTTTGGATGCTGTGTGCTTTAACGGCACTCTATGCCTGCCTATATGCCTCTCTGAGTGAAAACAATTTTATTAGATGTTGCGGCAGCCTTCAGATTACATCCACACAAACAAACAAGATATTACTTGGTGCCAAAACATTTGTATGGGTACTGAACAATCTTCATTAAAGCAGTCAACAATAAGCATCCAGAAATGGTGAACACTCAGAAGGATTTAGGTAGCTACAGATTTCCCATTGTCTAAAGAAGAAAAGAGGTTTTATAACTGTTTTTCATCTACCCACAGAAATATTTTTTTTCCTATTTAATGAAAGCACTGTGTTTATACATAAGATACCATCAACTTATCTTTGAAAAAAGGATATTTAGGAGTAGAAATGCTGAAGTGTCCTTAAACCATTGATATTGAATATTACCCTGAATTAAGAATAAACGTAAATGACAACCCAGGTTAGGTACTGCATCTATATGTAGCACACACTTTAACATTTGTTATATATGAGAGTAATCATGGTTTTGTCCATGCAAATGTTCTTGTAGCAAATGTAGTGAACACTGTGCTGTAATGAGATATGTAGGTCATATCATGGTGAAAGACACTGTAAGGTTTAGCCACTTGATGCATTTGCAGGTGTGAAACATCTCAAAGGCTCCATTCTGATTAGATGAATTTCAAATTCTGTGACAAGCATTAACATGCCCTGTGCAGGATTGGGTGTTGAACACGCAAAGTTATTTATAAATTCCACTTCATGCTCTTAATATTAGGGTAATCAGTTTGCTCTTTCCTTTTCATTTCTCATATTTATTTCATGTAGCACAAGAGATTGCCATTTCAAAGTATCCATGTTTCCTTGGCTTAAGGAAAAAAAGAACTTACATTTTCTACCCATAGTACATCTGTGCCCTAGTCGCTGAGTTCACCATAATCTCTAAATCATGAGGCCCAAGGCAACAGAAGGCCAAGGATAAATTTTTGCTTTGCTTATTCTTTCTACAACCTTCTGTTTTTCATAATCTTCATTTTTTTATTTTTGCACTAAAATCAACCTTAACTCAGAGGACAGATTTTAATAACATGTCTAGGATTTGCCTGCTTCTGTAGCCAACAGCCCAACGGCCAACAGAGGAATGTGCTAGGCATGGCCTCTGCCTTTGATCCCCCAGGCCTTACCAGCCCTTCACCTCCTTTCAGACCTGCCAATAGGAGACAACCTAGGGCACGAGCCCACAGCAAGTCTCAAGCCACTGCATTTGTCGCAAGATACCTTCACTCTGTCTCAGTGCTCCACTTTTCTGCATCTTAATCTGATCCTCATCCTAAAAAGAGTCTAGAGTTACTCGTCTGAATGACATTCCTAATCCGCCAGTAGGTAAGGCTGAACCAAGGCTCAAGGCTTCCCTGATCCCTTAGTCCAGAAATGAGGCTTGGTATCTCTCTCAGAAGAGCCTGTGCTTTATCTAGGCCATCAAGTCAGCCACAAAACCATGCAAGTTAATTGGAAGCGTTAAACTGAGAAGGATTCTTCATCAAGCCATGACCGCTATTAGCAACTGAGTACTGGGGGAAAAGGTGGCTAACAATTTTTTACTATACATAATGATTGTCTTAAATTTGCACATTAGACAAATCCTCAAACAGTGCATGGGGTCACCAGAAATCCTGCTCTGAGGTTCAGCAGTTGCACAAATACACACACAGCTTACGTGAACCAGAAAAATGAAACCTGTCCAAGATCCTAAAAGCTCCCAAACTGACATGCAGCTTTAATGTGAGCAACTGTAAGATGATTTATTTTTTCAGATCAAATACACAAAGTTCTGGATGTAATTCTGTTAAGCAGTTTTACATCTTGCCACTAGGACTTTTTTTTTTCCCTCTGTGTTAAGCTTTAATATCCTTTCAAATGCATTAATGTGTCCCTGGAACAGACGCTTAGAGACTCCTGCATGCTTTGAATATTTCCACTTTAAAAACAGCTTTCAATACTTACTGAGACTTTATGTACCACCTCTCTGGCACCAGAGCTTGTAAAACACTAAGGGAAACGTCTCCTTGCCCAAAAACATGTCTGACAAGCAAAATCTTGCTTCGGGTCATCCCACAGCCAGAAAAAAAAGAAAAGTGGGACCATATAAACCACCTCTTGGAGATTTATGCAAATATTTGCTTCCCTTTCAGTCGGCTCACATCTCAGGGGCGTGCCTTTGAAGTTCAGGTGTGAACAGTTCCTGTATGCCAAAGAGAAGCTGGGGCAAACACAGTAAGATTCAACCAGTTTCTTTCAAAAAGCTTTGTGTCCGCTCCCCTTCTTTTGTCTTTAAATGCTATAGTGCATCTCAATATAATCGTGGGAGTTCACACATTAGAAGGCTAAATTTCAGACAAACAAGATATGGTTTTTAGCAAAAGGTTCAATATGCGACGTCTGAATTTCAAGTCTGAGAATAAGCCTGGATCCTAACAAGTCTTGCATACTTCCATTTTTATTGCAAAGAATTTACACATGAAATATCTAATTAAGACTGCATGTTACCACCCTATAACCACTCATACTAGTCTAGTGGGGCGGAAAAAAATTTCACTGTAATGTTATCATTTCAAAAACCAATTTATTTTGAAATTTGATTCACTGGACATCTCTCAAAGCTTAGTTGAGTAACTTTGGTTAGCCACCCAGGTGCTTCTCAATTGGGTTTTATCTTGAAAAGACAGCCTGGAAGAAAGTCTGGAAAATTAGTCCTAGGTGCAACAGCAAATCTCCTCTAGTATTCTGATCGTATTGCTGTACTAGCACGCAAGTACAGAATTATCCCACTCTCCACATGGTTCTCAGGAGCATTTTCAAAATGAGTTTTTTCTTTCCTACCAGCACTGAAGCTGCTTGGTAAATGCCTTTTACAGATATATTGACATTCATGCTTTTAAAATAATAACTTTATGGACACTCCAGATAATGAAATAGAGTTCATGGCAAAATGTAACTGACCATCTACTTACTTGCGGGTCTGAGGAGGACTTTACACAGAAGCTAGCAAAATGGAAAAGCGATGTGCGGGGAGAATGTTTGTTCTGCAAACCTGACAAAACTCAATGGGGAATTTTGTAGTTTGACGAAGACAAAGATTAAAGCTAATAATAACAAACAAAATGATAGTAGTATATATAAACTACTAAAACACCACAGCATGCAGTTTAAAGTGCAATAAAGGCATGTTATCCCTTTAAGTTGAATGAATTCTCCCCGCCCCTCCCCCCCCAAAAAAAAAAAGTGTACATGCACAGACTAGTCTTTTTCTGAGTTGGGAAATCTGTTTTTGTTGAGGGCTAAGAAAACATTCTAAAAAGTTTTGGCAGACTACACAATAACGTGCATCTAAACATGCACTAGAGCACACAGCATAAGGAACAAAGAGGAGAAATTAGGGACGTGCATGCAGTTGCAGGGCTAGGAACTTAGTGGGATCACATGGATGTCGTGGGAGAGCTCACACCACTGCAGTGCTGCAATGGGTGGATACCAGCTCTTCAGGACAGACAGGCCAGGATGGCAAGGAGGGGGGAGTTTCCCTGTATGCAAGAGCACAACAGGGATGCATGGAGCTCTGCCTAGGGATGAGCGATGAATCAGCTGAGACTTTATGGGTCCGGAGCAGTGTGCAGATCATCATGAGCAATGTTGTAGCAAGTGTCTGCTACAGACAACCTGATCAGGGAAACAACTGGAAGAAGCAACTTGAGGGACAACACTGCGTGGCACAAGCAATCCAGGAGGTTTTGATAATAATTTCTTTATACCTGTGGACGAAGAGTTGATGAAGGGAGATGCTCTGCTGAATCTCATACTTACAGATGAGGAAGAACTGGTCAGGGATCTGAAGGCGTAAAAGTCAAGTGAGGCCTTGGTGCAGCAGCCATGAGATGGTGGAGTTCAGGATCCTGATTGGAGGGAACAAGGCAAAAAAGCAAATTACCACCCTGGCCTTCAGGAGAGGAGACTTTGGCATCTTCTGGGACCTGCTTGGAAAAATCCTATGGGATACAGCCCTGGAGAGAAGATGGGTCCAAGAGCCCTAGTTGATTTTCAAGGATTACCTCCTCCAGGTTCAAGAGTGGTACAACCCAATGTGCAGCAAAGATATCAGGAGATCTGCATGGATGAACAAGGAGGTCCTGACTAAGCTCAGATGGGAGAAGGAAGCCTACAAGAGGTGGAAGCAGGGACAGGTGAGCCAAGACGAATATAGAGACACTGTCCAAGCAATGCATGGATGGGTTTAGGAAAGCCAAAGCCCATCTGAAGTAGAATCTGGAGAGGGGCATAAAGAGCAACAAGAAGAGCTTCTACAAGTATATCAGCAGCAAAAGGAAGATAACAGAAAATTTGGGCCTACTGCTGAATAAAGCAGTGAACACAGTGACAAAGGGCACAGAGAAGGCCAAGGTACTCAATGACTTCTAAGCCTCCAGTTTAACTGGTAACATTTGCCCTCAGAAATCCCAAGTCCCTGAGACTAGTGAGAGTCTGGAGCAAGGAAGGCTGACCCTTGGTGGAGGAGGATGGCTAGGGATCATGTAAAGAAACTGGACATACACACGTGCTGAAGGACCTGAGCAATGTCATTGTGAGGCCACGCTTGATTATCTTTGAAAGGTCATGGCAACTAGGGGAGGTTCCTGAGGACTGGAAGAAAATAACTGTCATTCCTGTCTTCAAGAAGGGCAAGAAGGAGGATCTGGGGAACTATAAGTCAGCCAGCTTCACCTCAGTCCGTGAGGCAAAAGCAAAAAAAACCGCAAAAACAAAAACAACAACAAAAAACCCACAGAAAATTACCATGGAAACCATTTCCAAATATATAAAGAATAGGACAGTAATTGGAAGTAGTCAGCATGGATTTACACAAGGGAAATCTTGTCTGACCAACCTTGGAGACTGGACAATCTCTGGAAGTGCAATCCTGTTATTTTCTGATTCTGCAAATTTACTGAATAATAATGGGGAAGAATTCATCCACAGGTCATATGAAATTAAAGCATCCAACTCATGTCATCCAGGAACGGTTTCCTACTCCTGGCTTTAAAGTACAGGAAATTGGTAACATCTTGCATTTATACTATATGGTGCTTTTCTTTGCTAGATAGCACAAGTATGCAAAAACCTACGAGTAAGCTGTATCACTTTATGCAGGAAGGACTGCTCTGAGCAACCTGATCTAGTTGAAGATGTCCCTGCCCACGGCAGGGGGGTTGGACTAGATGACCTTTAGATGTCCCTTCCAACCCAAACTATTCTATGATTCTATGATTCTATGACTGTAAATTTCTTCTGTTGATTTCCTCTGAAGAAGAGCAGCACCTACCTCCCTGATAAAGTTGATCCATTTGGCGTGCTAGATGTGGCTTTGATGGAAAAAGACTCATAGGTCTGACGGTTCCCTGCTTTGAGGCCCTTGTGTTTTGGAAATGCATATAGTTTGGTGAGCAGCACTAGGTATATATGACTGAAGAGAGATGCACAGGAATCAAGGACGTGGAACTTTACATTCTATGCTGACCATGGAAAAATGCTCAAAGTGTGGACTCTACAATAAAGTGCTAAAGACAAACGCTTCTTCTACTTGCTAGTTTTTGCTATGTAAGAGGCAAGTCAAAGGAGCTTATGCAGTAACTAAGGACAAACTAACTCTGAGAAGGAAGAGCAGAGCTATAAGTTTGTAATATATATTGCCAATAAGTCAATGTATTGAGGAAATGTAGCTATAAATTTCTTAAAGAGGAAAACATCATACTTTTTTCTTTAAGTTACATTATACTTCATGTTTTCTTGTGACATCTATTTTTAACTATACTTTACTCGAAAGACAAGATTTTAGAATGGTCTAAATTAGTCTATGGTGATTACCCACATTGTGTAATTTACTACTATTTTATTAATGCAAGATTAAAGATAATACTTTATTGGAAGAGGTAACAGCAGAATTAACCTCTATTTACCTTGACATAATAAAGATTTAATAAAACATGGGAAAATGTCAATGAACAGTGTAATTATTCTAACATGAAATTTAAATGTAACTTAATTCTGTATTCTGCATGTTTAATGCTTTAAGATTAGTCATCATTGTTCTTTTCTCCCCTCTTCCAGTGCATATTTAAAAATATTTCAAGCAGCCTCAGACAACTTGCTTATTAAATGTATCCTAATTTATTTTCAAATTCAGAAACTTTAAACCAAAAAACCAACTGTTTTTTGAAAGAAATTCACCAAACCCCTGCAACTAATATATATCCTCATATCTCACCCTTGTCCAAATTTTTTACTATTGAATCAAAGAAGATTCTTGTGGTTTTATTACATCAGACAGGCATCAAAGGGGCAGAACACACAGGATTGAAAAATAACACAGCTGCACTTTGCAATGGAGTGTTCTGTATCTGCCGTGTTTTGTTGTTCATGTAATAGTTTTCAATAAACAAAGATGTCAATCAACTTTCTTTGCAGCACATCGCATTTCAGATTTAAACCACTTCAGACACAGAGCTGCCCCAAGCTCACACGTTTAACAGATAAAAATTCAGCTTTCTGTCAAGACAGAATACAGTATTGATTGTAGACTGTATTTAGGCCGGTGTCTGTTGGAGCTATATTACTTTCAAACTCATACAGTAAGTCCACTATAGAGACATAACGCAAAACATGTTTCTTTTCTAGTGTAAATTTTTTTTAATGTTCTGCATTGATTAGTGGCAATTTCTAAATAAATGACAAAAAAGCAGCCAGGGCTAGAGTCTATCCAGAAATCAGTGATGGGGGGAGTTACAAAAACACGATAGTAATCATGAAAACTTTGATCACTTGATTTGATTCTAGTGCTTTGTAAATTAGCATAATTATTCAAACATGCTTCATTAAAAATCACGACTGTACGAGTCCTTCAGTTTAATGATCCAAGAACATACAGAATGAGCTAAGCTTTAAATAAATACATCAACTTTATACTAGATGGCCATGTCGGAGACTGGCGGCTTATTTGTTTTAAAATAAATACTGAATGCACTCTTGTTCCTCGCACAGTGTAAGAGACTGATGACTTGCTAAAAGGTGCAGTGTGCTAGCTAGTATATTTTATTGTTTATCCTCACATCCACCTGAACTTCTCTTGGGATCCCAAAAGGTTAGATACTATGTCACTCCTAAGCTACTGGAAGATTGGCATAAAATCCCAGTAAATCTCCAACTAATTACGTTTGAACTGTAGGTGTCACAGTTGATTTTGACCTTTAAAGGTTTGCAAAAGTTTGACAGTCCTTAAAGTGGTCCCACACTCTAGAGTACTTGTGCTATCAAAATTAAAAGGAATGAATATGCTGCAGAAATTAAATGTGTATAACAAAGTAAGTAAAGTAGTCTGTTTATTAATACACAATGTCCCAGAAAAATCAAAGAAATACACTTATCCATGGCAACCAAAATCATCGAGAATGTGCTGACATTCTCCTAAAACTGTAGCTGACAAAACACCAGTTGGCAGCATTGAAGGGTTAAGAGAAACTTAACAAATTTGACAGAAGAAAAGGAAAACAAATTCCAAGTTAAGTTGTCACTCTCTGCTTAATTCCCTATATATATATCGAGACGTGGCAGGGCAGCTCTTGTGTGTTGCTGTGAGTCACGTTCCTGTTAGATTGTTAGTCTTAATCTGGCTGTTTAGTTTGGGACTTTGCTTTTCTATAGTACTGGGTAATTGAGAACCAACATCTTACTCAACCGCAACAATTACCTCTGCTGTGAAGTATCATTTTACAGTCCACCACTTCCACAAAAAAAAAATCAGTTGCCCAGAAAAATAGTGCATGAAATCTCTCACTGCTGGCTTTCCAGCCATGATTGAAAATGCCCTACTGTCCAGACTGTGAACATCCCAGCTGTCATCCAAGCACTATAAGATACTGAAACAAAGCCATGTGTCAGCAATACCAATAGCTGGCAGAGAAACCTTTTTGTTTTAAAAATTCTAACTGAAACTTGCAAGTGAGAAAATGAAGAATATTAACTCTTTTACATCAAAAATTTGGCCTTATGGGTCCATAAACATTGATTTAAATGAAAATGCTAAAATACTTTTGACAGAAAATGGGATGGTTTCTGAGAAGGTTATTTCTTTCTTATAAATGCCTGCAATTCAGAAATCATCACCTTTTATTTCTTTTCTGCAATTTTTGGATGGAATTTTCATACAACTGTGGTGGATTAAACATTTCTTAACCCAGATTTGAATCTCAGTGACAGATTATGAAGACCCTCTACATGTTGTTAGCTATTATTTGCAGAGAGGCAGTTCTCTGGAAGACTCTTGCACTAAATGTTTTCTTTCAACAGCCAGGATTTTGTAGCGTAGTGGAGAAAGGCATGGTAGATTATTGCAAACTCCCGCATTGTGTGGGAGACAGGATTCTACAAATGATCACGCACACTCTGGTATTGTTTGCTGCTCCGAAACCAGGACATTAGGGAAGAGAAAGTTTCATGTTTATCAGGTCACTAAGAAGTTGAGGATAAAAGAATGAGCTTACTTTGTTTTATCAAAGAGAGGGTCAAAACACTTAGAGTTGCAAATAAGGGAAATTAATTTCAAAAGAAAGGCCAAAAATAAGAAAGAACCTCTCTCAACTTATTTATTGGTTGAGGGCTATGCTAATTATTTCACCATCCCAGCTACCCAGTGGGGCTGGCCACAGGTATTTACTGTGCAAGACAGGACTGACATGCTCTGGAGAGATCCTGGTGCTATGTACACTCTCCTTTTTTAAAGTAGGCTACCCAAGCACTCTCCATCCCATTGGAAAGTGGGAAAATATTAAGAAATGAAAATGTTGATTACACTGTCTTTCCTCCTCCATGCTGTAATTTCTAACCCCTTCTTTTCCTGGCCCTGAGAATGATCAAGCACTATAATATCACATGGCAGTGCAGAGGATTAGAGCATTTCCCACCACCCTGCCCCAACCCAATTAACCTCTTTTAATTAATATTTCTGCTGTGTTGCTTAATTTGCACTTCTTATGCTGGCTTCTCATGACTTCTTTTTTCCACCCTTTTGAAGACACACAGGTAAAATTTGCAGTAACAATCTTTGGAAAACATACTTTTGTAATCATCGTTTTTAGATTATAATGGTTACTCTGCCATGAATTGAGCGTAAAGACATGCATGATATTATCAGTGGAGAAATTCACAATAAGGAGCTTAAACTCAGTGGCATACGTCCATATACCCAGTTTACTTAGGGAGATCCTATTGAGAACCCTATCACAGGGCTACAAAAGAAAAAAAAAATGGCCCTATAAAATTAAAAAGTCCCTCCTTATGATCATACCAATGTGAGAGGTTTTTCAGTTTTAGTCTTTGGGCAGGATTTTCTTACAGTAACGCAATACTATTTTTTCTGCTGACCACAGAGACAACATACTTGTTGATGCAGGAACCCTAGATCAAATGATAGCTGAGACACTATTTTAAATTTACGTAGCCTGGATTTTCAGCCTACAGGTCATTCAAGCTCAACATTTCATTAATGAAACGCCATCAATATTTCCCTGATATTGCCACAGGTTGACATATGGCATTACTCCAGTGTAAGATTTTCACACGTTAGTGACTGGGAAGTCAAGTATATTCCCCAAGACACCTGAGGTATGATTAATTTTCTAATAGTCTTTCTGTATCAGTTTGAGAGAGAGATCTTGTACCAGGGAGGAAAGAAAGTGGCAACACTAGAAAGAAGACAGCCTTGGCTTGTTGCCTGGAGCGCTGACTTGGCCAGCTGCCCCATGCAGAAACCTTTACCATCCTACAGCCCAAATAACGTGCCAGCAGCAAGGTGGCAGCTCATAATGTACCTTGAGCAGAAATAATGGCGACATTGAAAAAATTCCATGAAACCCTCTATGAGAAATAGGAGGTAGTGCTGAGGGCAAAATAAAGGTGAACGTGTTTCGTCTATTGGGTTAGGGATGGGGGCCTGTCAACATTTTTGAAGGTTAAAGCAAAGTTAGGAAGTAAACCAGTACTGAAGATTTGCTAGAGGTAGCAGATGCTCAGGGATGTCCAGTTTTAATACCCCTTTCCTAAGCTGATGATTAAGGCAAACTTTCATACATATGAAATGAAGAAAGCTGGACAGATTTGGCATCTGAACAGGTCCAGGTCTGCTCATCATCAGGCGAGCACGGAAATCTTAGCAATGGGGAAACGGTTGTCAGTGAGATTGTCATTACTGAGCCACCAAACCCTCCAGTCTAGAGTAGCTATTCTTGTCATAGAATAAAACACATCAACCACACACAAACTGGCAGACTGAAGGAGGAACTAAACCACCTTCAGGACTCAAGCTTTGCAAAAAAAGCCTTATAAACTTACTTGTTTCCCATTTCCCCACGTTGTTTTGTATTTTTGAGGCATCTGCAATGAAAGAACCGAACTGCTAAAACAATTTAAATGTAAAATTTGTAAAATTATTTTCTTGCTGACTAAGCATGTATCAAGCAGCACCACTGCTGAAATGCAACAGTTGTGTTTTAAGCCCTAAAATACCGAGATTTGTCATGGAAATGCTGATGAGACCACTAACCACATTCATCGTGGTTAAACCACGACACCCCTGCAGATCTGGCAGCGCTGCTACAATAAACATAAGGTAAGCAGTACTAGTCTTGCACGCAAATTAGACTGTCTAATGTATGAAAGTCCACTATGTCCCTCTAACATGAACTTCATTATCAGAACGTTGGTTCGGGGTGCTAAGTATGGGAATGATGAAAATTAATGCCAAAGACAGCCCATCCAACACGTTAATTTCCAGTTTCAGGGAGACAGGCTGTGCGCAGCGAGACAGACAGATAGAGACACAGAGAAACGAGCCCTAGTATTATAAATCTCAACACATATTTAACTCATCACGTCTCTTACGCTATTTTTTAGTTGTTGTCAGTGTTGTATAGGCAATGTTTTTATATTCCTGTTTATTTATGTCTGAATTTCTCTCAGTGCAAATTAGCTTTGCTGCAGAACAAAACTTTGCTCGTGATGGGAAGGACAGCGCTGTCCCTTTCTGTAATGTTTTTCCCATTCACTGTGGGATCAAGATTGCTGAGCCACTGGCGAAGCTGAAACCAATGACTTTAAATGCAGAATATTGACAAAGAGAAACCCAGCTCTGTGTAAGTGGAAAAGCACGCTCTGGAAAGGAAGGTGTCTGTAAGATCAGCCATTACAGACCCTAAGATTACTCTGGTGAAAATAACAGAAAAGTACTTCTAAGTGCTCTTTGCCAGCAGTGAAGCGAAGCGGAAAGAGGCACACTTTAGGGGAAATAGGCCCCATCATGGCATATAATGCCGATACCAAACTCCAGAAGGATCTTTTAAATGAGAGCAGTTGGAGAAGTTATCCCAGCAGCTCAGTTGCACACCAAGCGTGAGGCCATCCTCTCCCCTCACCAACCTGCTGACGCTTGCGCAGAAGACGCTTGTGAGGTGTTCCTGACCATGCCGGTCACAACATGATGGGAAACCATAGCAGTGTGAGAAGAAGCTAGCAGAAGGGCCAAGAAGCATTTAGTTATGCATTTGGCATACACCAAGAACACAAACATGTTCTGTAGCATTCAGGAAAAAATGATACTTCGGCTCTAAAAGCCAGTGCAGCTTTGCTTTGCATCTTGAACGATGGCATTCTGGGTGCATTTAAGTCTACTAGTAAAACTGATATTTGATTAAAATAAAATCTTGTAGTGCCTATACAAACACGTTTAATACCTCAACACATAAGTCCATAGAATTTATATGAATTTTACACATATATTTCTCAAGAAATATTTTTTTCATGCAATCAATGGGTGGATGTAAAACATTTTGTTCTTTCCAAATGAGCACCCAGTGTATATGCTGTTCGAGGTTAGAGGCTTAGCTGTCTCATCAAGACAGCATTTTTCATGGTATCTGCTTGTACTTTCCAGTGATGTTCTGGTATAATAAAAGTATAGCTTTTGTCATAGCACTTACTCATCTAGGTCCAGTTCAGCACATACACATTCCTGACAATAACAGAGATGAAAGAAAAAGATTGCCCAACCGTATTCTTATTTGTCAAAGGAGCCAATCTTTCTTTTTTAAAGAAAATTTTGAGACAGATCTTAATTTCTCACTTCTCATATTGATCACTGTCAGAAATGATGACTGAGATAGAAACCAAAGCCTCAAAATTCAGATTTGGTCTCAGCCTAGATTTAAAGCTTTGAGATAATTCAAGATGCTTATTTCAGGATTTTGGTTTCTATCCTTGTAGAGATGAACTCTTACCGCATAGTGCAGATGAAGGTATGAGGCCAAACTAAAAAACCCATAGGTCCTTTACATTCAGGGTGATTAGGCAGAACTATAGTCACAAATCTCTGTAAAATTTCATGTATCCCCATGGTTGGTGTGATAGTGTAGCTGAACAATGCTCAGAGCCGATGCTGCTTAGTAACCAAACTGCATCCAGCTTTTCAGATCAACAGAAAAGTTTCAGGATCTGAGCTAGACTGAAAAGAAGAGCATCCAACCAATCTATAAAGTTCCTATTGGTCTTTAAAGCAGAAAACATCAGGAGTGGGTTGTTAGATGAATTTAGCAGCAGGGAAGCCTGCAGCTCATCAGCTTTCTCTTCCTCAAAAGTAGGTACTTATTGCAGTCAAGAGGAATCATTGCTGGGGATCTCTGGGCACGGTGATGTTTTTGTTATCATAAAAAAGTCTGAACAATGCAATTGCACGCCCACAATCATCCCTTTTGTTTCTCCACTACAATAATACACTTCTTTATGATGCGCAAGGTTTATACTTTGATTGCCAAACTATTATGCACGGAAAGAGACAAACAAAATAATGGCTAGTATTGCTTGTCAGGTGGACAAAGCAAACCTGAGCTAGGCACACAGGCTGGGTTCATTTATTTTCTTCCCATACTTGCTTCATCTCAATTTCTTCACGGGAACAGTTTTCCTTGTAGAAGGTTGTTCATTTACTTTTGATGAACACAAAGTCTTCATCACAAATTCATATTTTGCTTCAAAAAAGACGTTTGGTGAAATCCTGGTCATGCTGTTCTCAACAGGGCCCTTCTCTTCAGCTCAGATGTGTCTCAGCAGTTCCAGTATTTTCACAAGAGTTTTCTCAATAAGGTCCAAATAAAGAAGAAGACCTTAATAAAACCTGAAGACAAAGCTGTCAGAAGTCCTATCCTGAATGTGAGCATGCTCGTGCTGTTGAACTATGACCCTGTGAGAAAATGCTGGTGTTTCCTCACAACCATCATGGATCTTGGATCAGACTTGGGAGCAGCAACTCCTAGCCTCTGCTGGGCATCTCTCTTATTCCTAGCCAATAAGTGGAGCAGAAGGAGAGATTTCCATCAGTGTCCACACACCACCCGCAGCCTTAGTGTATACAATCAACTTTCACCTTGTTAGTAACTATCACGGCTCTTGCACAATCAGTCTTCCCTCCACATCAAGCATGAAATATCCTGCCATCAGCACTGCCGAGCAGCACTGTAAAGTAACAAATCGACATAAAGATCAGCAATGAAAGGAAACTGGTTGTATCTGGGAAGGCCTATAAGCAAAAGAGAAACAGAAATCTAACACTTCAAAATGAAAATATTCCTTCATTTTTTTCATTATTAGGTATCTGAGAAAGTTAGAGAAGAAAAGTAACATTTAAGTCAAATTCCAAAGTGGTCGTTTCAGGAGAAACAATTGACAGTACAAGAAATAATCACACTTTGCCCCACTGTTGATTTTATTCTTGAATGTTCTTAGTTTGTAAAATATTGCAAGCCTACAATAGCAGAAGACAGTTAATAAAGACTGGACTTCCATTTTATGTTCTCTTACTCCCTGACTGGAAGACCAAAAGAATGTTTCCAACTTCTCAATGTTTTTTTATTTACAACCTGCAAAACAGATAAAATAGAAGAGAATCGGACTGTGACATTTAATTAATATATGTAAAGCAATAGGAGATTAGTAGACAGTAAGAATTGTATATTTGCAAAGTACACATTTTGTCCCCCACAAAATATATGTGTCAATATTTGAAGGAAACTCAAGATGCCTTTTTTTCTGCATTTGGAATGAACCTATTTCCCTTTTTAAAAAAAGTTCCATTTTATAGCAATCTTCAGAGACTGGTTCTCCCTATCTTCTTGCTGATTAACACCTGAAAAATACTGCTGTGTTTAAAAAGTGGCACAAATAGGGTGAGGACTGCCCTGATAATAATCGTTTGAAAGGCATGTTATTCACATGATACTGATAAATCCCAGTGTTGTTTTCCTTGGGGTAAAAGGGGCTCCTTCCCTTACCATACAAATAGCATAAAATATGCAAATGAATCTTGCATTCAACAAGTCAAATATTTTGCATGTTTAATTTACAAGTTAACAAAATTCAAACCATTTTAAAGGCTACAACGGTGCCATAAAATAAAAGACATTGCACATGGCAGAAGCTGTACTGTTGCTCATTGATAAATTATTTTCTGGAATTCACATTAACAACCACATTACTGAAGTGCTCTCTAGCCCTCCAGTGTTACAGTTCAAGGTAATATGTGACAGATTTGAACATTCTTAAGGAAGAAAATCTCCAGAGTGTGTAGATAGCAGCTTTGCTCACTGGGAGATTACAGTGGCTTTTATATCTGTTACAAACGTGCAGTTATACTGATAACTTCAAAAGTGGAATATTACATATCATGCTAAAATTCTCCACCAGCCGGTTATATTCTTTCTTTGTTTCTTTCTTGCTTGCTTTTTTTTTGCCTTTTTTTTTTTTTTTTCCATTTAGCTATTGCTGGCTTGCCAGAGATCTTGAACTTGAGAAAGGTTAGACATCACAATGCTGGAGCAGTTTGTGAGCATCAGCAGATTTAGCTTGTAATTTCATTGATCTATGTGGGCTTGCTGTTTGCAAACCAGCTGCTGCACTGTTTCCCCACAGCTACTGATCTGAGTAGCATTGATTTTTTCCCTTACATTAACATAGCATTACTTCTTTAATGGGCAATAAATGACTGGATGTAAATACAAACAGGGCTGCAACAACAAAAGAGAAAAAAATGCATTTTTTTTATTTAAAGAACTAATATTTAATATTAATAAATATTTTCCACAAAAAATTAAAAGTATGAGTTATTGATAAAAATAAATGCTATTTTTAGTGGTTTTTTTTTTCCACATATTTCTTTTGCCAAGAAATCATCTGTTTTTTCTTACTGTGTTTACTCATAGTCCAAAATGTTGCACCTTACGAAGATTGCTTTTTTGCCTCAGTATAAATGGTAAAATAGATTCTTTTCAGGAAGAATTATAGAAAGCAACACAGAAGATTCTCTTCATTGTGCTTATACTAAAACTAAATGAACCCATATCAGTTTTGAAGGAGACATCATCTGTTAGCTCTCACTTTTTTACCATTAAAAAAACCTGAATGGACTCCAGTTTCAACAAAGTGGATGTGACACCTGCAGCACCGCGTGAACTGAGTAGCTTACGTATAATATATTTAATATAAGGTCATGATCTGACCACATGCTACTTTTAGTCCTTCAGTGGGTAGTGTTTTAAATAATCTTACAGATTTAAATTCAATGCAGTGCGGAAAGGACAGTGTGGAAAAAATAAAGCAAACAAAAAAACCTCCAATGAAACTCAAAACCCAAACCCCAGAACCTATTAGCTTAGTCATTTCTGAATGAACCTGATCAGGCAAAGGTTCCTGACCTTCTTTAACAGTAGGTGACAGCCAGCGGGGATATCCATACCGGAAAGAGATGCAAAACTGAACGTAGTTCCTACAGACGCTTCATGAAGAGGAGATGGGATTGAGTGCTGGGAAGTAACAGGTAAGAGCTTCCAAAGAAAACCAGTGGTGGGTTACAACCTTCTGGGCTGTAGATGACAGTAGGCAGTAGTGCCAGTGATTTCCTCAGTGCCATAATTAAGTTAACAGCACCTCAAAAAACACAGACACTCCAGCAAGATGCAACAGGCATAGGACTTCCCTTTAAGTATTTATGAAGGTGGATTTTTTTAATGATAAACACAGCTCTTGTTCTGGCCATGCAGCCTGGTTACCCTGGGGAAAAGGTCGAGTGACCTGACAGATGGGAATTCCTCATTCTCATGTAACCCTGTCTACTCCTACACCTAGAGAGGGCAAGTCATTTCACATGGATGCTGCAGCGATATCTATTGGATCCTTGCTCAGAAAGCAGATAAATTATTCTGACTAGAACATCATGGTATGTAATATGGTGCTGGAGGTGAAAATAACCCCTAAAATGAATAGCAAAATTTACACTTATCCAAGTCAAAATGTATGTGTTGTCAGTCTAACCATTCTTTCCTAGTCTCACAGTCCTCTCACTTTGACTAGCTAACATTTAATGTCAGCTTTAGCAGATACAATGTCCAAATCATTAAAAATTATATTAAGTAACACTGGCTCCAATGTGAACCTTTAGAGCATCCTACAATTAACCTCTTTACACTCTTAGGAGAAGACTTTCAGTGCAAGTTTTTCACCATCATTTATTCAATTTTTAATCCACTGTGAGTTTTTGCCCCTTACCTCATAGTTATATTTTTCCCTTAACAGTCTTTTATGAAGGACCTTATCGGGAATTTTTTTTAAATCCAAATAAATTATGTTCACCAGGTCACCTTTATCTACTATTTTATTAACTTTTTCAAAGCACTTTAGCAGGTTAGAGAAGCATGCTTTCCCTTTACTGACGTCGTGCAGGCTTGACCCTATTAGGTTACACTTATCCAAGTGCTGAACTATTCTATCCTTAAGTAGACTCTCAATCAGTTTCCCCAGAAGCAAGGTGAGGTTCACTGGTCTTAATGCCCAGGATCCCTTTTTGGTCCTGTTTGAAAAACAGACATCGTATCAGAAATTTTCCAGCCATCACTGGTCTATATCACATCTTCTTGCAAGTGTCTCCTCTATTTCATACTTTATTCTGGTGAATGCTACCTACTTCTAATTATTTTCCATTTTTACATGAGTTTACCAAATCACTCAGCACTTCCCTTGTAAAAGACTACAATTTTTGCTAGTGCTGCTCTGCCGTTTACATTTTTAGCACAGTAACTACTTCGGCTGCCATCTATAAGAAAGAACAAGGTGAAAGTCTGTTTAACTCTATTGAACTCTTTGTCATGGTGAGTTGGTAACCATGGGTTTAATTTGATATTTTTGTTCTTTTTAATAATTTTGCCCCTACAAGTTATCAGATGAGCAACTATTCACTTCTTTCTTCAAAGTTATAAAATTTATTCTGCAGCTTTTGGGGCTTTTTGGGTTTTATTTTTGTGGATAGGCATGGCCCATCAACCTCAATGGATTATTTTCTACCCCCACCTTGAGCACTGTTCTTGGACAAAGAGTGGAAAGGAAGGATCAAATCCTAACACTACCGTACATAAATAACTGGTCAGACTCACCAGCAATATCTAATACCAGGAGTTACTAAAACTGACTTTCACATGAATCTGACAAATGACAGAAAGAAAGAGGTTGTGCTTATGTGAAAAGGTATAGATTTGTATTCTGGGCTTGTAGAAGATGTTCTCGGTCTATGCTTTAGGTACACAGGTCTTAATGATCAGGAAATATTGTTGAACACGATTTTTAGTGAAAAAGCATTGAAAATTCCCACTGAAATGTGTACATGGCTAAGTAAAGGTCAGTAAGCTATTGAGTAAACCTGAAGTGCTCACATTAGAGGATTAGAAACTCAGAATTTTCAGCATTCAGTAAAGTCGGTGGACTTTCCGCTGGAATTCAAGACTTACTTTCCTTAACAGTCAGGTCTCAATTTGAATGGATGAGAAAATTGAAACGGAACTTCAGCTGAAAATTCTGGGTTTGGTTACGAGCCATATAAAGCCACCAAGCATGAAAGCCTAGGTTTCAAACTATGCCTTGCTTCTACAACAAAAACCCACACTACATTAGCTTCACCTGGGTTTGAATTTCATTACAAAGATATCACACAGCTGTAACTGTAAGTATTAAGGTAGATTACTGCTGGTTTTGTTTTCCCTTCAAATAGAAGTTCCAGTTTCATCTGTGTTTGGAGGTTCTATGTGCTGCACCGTTAAACACAGATTTCTGCTTAAACTGTATTTTTATCAGGTTTAACTTATTAAAATAGAACACATTTTAATTCGCACATTGAACATTAAAACATTTTTGCTTCAGGGAAACTTTGGTAAACAGTAACTGTCAAAAATTGTAATGAAACAAAATTAAAATAATAGAAAATAGTCTGTAATAACAGCTTTTCTAATCATGTTAACAGAAGTTCAGCTCTGCATCTAACTATTCCTTTACAAAAAGCAGAAAGTTTGAGGAAGGAAAACTCAGGTACACAAATATACACTGTTGAACAAGAAGAGTTGGAAATTATCATTGTTATCATTCTTTGCTTGCTTACTGAGAAGTGCACTTCAATCAATGTAAGAAAAATACAACCAAACAATTTCATATATGAATATTTTTATTGTTATGACAATGATTTTTTAATATATAAACATTTTTTCACAAAATCTTGGAAAATATAAGAGTATCATTTAAGCGCTCTAAATTGGAGTAACTTCTGGAAGCCTGCGTTATGTCAGAAAGAAACTGATCTGAAGAAATTAAACTGCATCAGAAATATTGACAGGCATATAGATTGAATTACATGAATATGAGATACATACAGACTTGGAGCAGTTCTGCTTAGTGATCAATGTCAACTGAATTTCAAAATTATTTTTGTTTGTTTCTTGTGTCTTGTTTTATTTTAGATTTTAATTTGAATTAGTAGTATGAAATAAAATCACTATTAACTTTCATTTACAAACAAAAAAATCTAACTAGTAAAAGCTTATTTGAAGTTAAAACCTTCCATTTTATGGAGCCCAAGTAACAATATAGTTTATCGTGATACAAATTATTCAAAAGCAAGAAGTAAAAACTAAGACTTTAGTTTCCGCCTATTAATGTGGTATGTAGCTGAGGTACACAGGCTGTATGATGAGGTTGCATTGCCCCCTATAGTCACTGTGTGTCAGCTGGGAGGGGAGGGGGAAGAGAAAGCAAAGAGTGGGAGAAATTATTTGCCAAAAGTACTACGCATTTGGTTCTGATTTATACTTTGGAAAGAGCATGGTGGGGAACTGTGGACAAACCTAGCTTGGCCATGCTGTTCAAGAAGAATTTGTATGCGTTATTCTCCAAGCACATACGGATGAAATAAAACGTACTCTCACATTCACAGCAGAAGACCTCTGCAGACCCTGTCATCTGGCTGTGTTTGGGGTATATCTGTCGGGCGCTGGTACCTGCACCCTGACAGTGCACCGGGGAAGATGGCATACCTGCTCCATGGATGGTCGCAGGAGGTGTTTGACCTTGATTCATCAGCGAAAGGCAGGCGTGCCCACAGGTGACATCTCTTTTGCTCTCAATGGGCACGCCTTTGGGGGCTGAGCATAACAGGGACATTGCCCTCCAAGGCACACAGGACTTTAAAAGTAGCGCCCAAATGGCAGAGTACATACACAGACTGCTGTCTGAAGCAACTTCAGCACGGCGTCCAGAAAGAGAGAGAAAAAGTTCCTCTTCAGCAGTAGGAGCAACTGCAAGGAGCACAGCCAGTTTGTTCATGCTGCCCATGGACGCTGGTGATGCTGCTCTTCAGGAGCCCCTGGGCCTAGGGGAGGCAGGATGTTTCCCAAATCCCTGAAGAATAATATGCCATTTTTAACCAGTAGCAGCCAGGACTCAGATTTTTTCCAGTCAAGCCCATCTTTCCTAACTTTTCTGTCAACTAAAAAAATGTTATCTCCCCATAAAATTAATTGAATCTCAGCAGCTGTCCTAATACTATTCTCTTATGAACATAATTATGCATAGCATTCAGTATGTCTTTTAATAGGCACAGACACAATATAACAAAAAGCATTAAATTCTTGAGGATCTCTTAAAAATATCTAATCAACTACTGGTGCTAGTATGCCAAAAACTTCATGGAAATGGCAAATATTCAATAAGCTCAAGATCAACACCATCCTTTGTAGGGCACAATACACTGTTATCACGATTTGTCTTTTTTCTGGGGACAGCTTTTCTACTACCAAAATTCTAGGCACACCTTCAGCTAGAAAAAGTTAGTGCTGCTCCTAAGAGGCGATAGTTCTCATTTTTGAGTCTCCTACCTCTTGTCCTTTGGTGGCACAAGCATGTTTGTAGTGACACTATGAACTGATTGGAGAACTTACGCAGCTAAAAACCTAGGGTTTTTTTTTTTATCATATTATTTTTAACTTGGATCAGTTGTTGAGGCTCACCAAGTAGCAGCACCCATGCCTGCACTAGCACAAGGGATAGGAGAAAAAGAAATAATAACAGTAGGTTATGGTAACTGCCTAATTCTATGGCAGTGATGCCTTGTGCCAATTGGAGTTTTTTGTGTAGCTATGGTTTCAGGAATATGAATTGTTCTTAAAATGCCTTTGTATTTCATTCACGCTGAGAGAAAGTATTATGAATGTTCCCATCCACATACCTTCACAAATATTCTCTGTCCAGACAGAAAAGATAGTCCCGCAAAGTGGAGCTGAACAACTAGTTTAGTTTTTGTGAGTATATGCCCAAACATAGTCCCATATCAAATCTTTATTTTACTATGATGACTAGAGAGTTTTTGTGAGTATATGCCCAAACATAGTCAAATCTTTATTTTACTATGACGACTAGAGACTCAATAATGACTAAGCTACTGATGAGATGTGATTGCTGCTTACCCAGCAGATCAATACTGTCTCACTGCCTCCTGATGTGGAGGGGCGTATCCTGATAGTATTCAACTGTTCGATTATCCTACTCTTAACTGCAAGCTCTCTGAAGCAGGGTCAGTTTTTTGTTCTGTTAGCCTGGTAGCTAGCATGAGTTCTGCAGCCCATGAAGGCCTGAAGTTAAACAGAAAGATGTGTAAAGTTTACCCAATAAAAATTGTATAATATTCACCAGAGGTGTCACATCTTCTAGTTGCCTCACCTAGATAACCAACCTTATATCTTGTCTTTTCTAGTGTCTCATTTTGCTTGCTTTCTATCCTATATACACTGAAGTACTGTTGCATTCTAGGTATCATTGTGCAGTAATTCAGCTAACACAAACTTCTGACAGTGAGCAATTCAAAGCCAATGTTATTATCTTTGCCTTTTATTTATTTTCTCTCAGCTATGATTCTTTCCTTACTTACGCGTTTGTACTCAAACACATGTATGCATATACATTATTTCACTGACTAGTGGAAAATTCTTTAAGGATGATTGTTGCTTGTCCATTGCCTTTTTTTTTTCTAGATTACACCAAACATTTTTCTTCAACCAACACCATTTGATTGTGCCCAAAGAACATACAAGCAGTACATTCTGCTACTCATGAAAATAGGACATTTTCACCATGTTAGCAGCATACTGTGCCTTCATGTTAAAGAACCAAAAATCACTGTGTGACACAAGTCTAGCCCCATAAATCTGTAACCAGCTTTCAGCAGCAGTGCACTACCTAACTGGTACAGAAGACAGTGACACATTTGAGGAAGCAACATTTCTGAATGCCAAACATACAGAGATGAGCCACTAAATCTTATGAATTATCCATGCAGAGCAGACAGAACATTTGTTTTCAAGGTCAAATGAGAAAGATCCCCTGACCTGTGTGGTAAACTACACGTTAATACATTTATCCATCTTTGGAATGTAAGGGACAAAGTCAACACAGAGAGAAATGAACCAGTGGGGTAAGTCTGCCAAGCTACCAAAATCATTATGCCATCCATTTTACTGGCATTTTTTATGTCTGTGTAGGGCATACGCAATGAAAAATAGATCTCTCATTCAAATTTGAGTTTCTTCCAAACTAGATTGCAGTATCAAATATATTTACATTCTTTGGATAACCCTTAATTGATTTTGGTTTACATACTGTTTTTTCATATTTGTTTAGTCACCTCATAACTAATGCAAGAGAAAGAGTAAAATAAACCAATACTAGATTTTTTAAAGGGAAATTGCAGTAGTGTCTATTAAATGCTTCTACACTTCCCCCTCACCTTCACCAGGCAGCATACTTAAAGCTGGCATGATCCCCTCAAAATAGTGTGTTTTGTTATGGTTGTCAACACTAACATTTAAAGGATAACAATTCAGAAAAGAGGCAAGGTGGGCAATTGATTCCTCCTGAATACTTCGGACAAGCAACACTCAACTTGGTTCCTGAACCTGATGGGCTGTTGAAGCACAGCTCTTTGATGGTTCAAGAGAAGGCAATTGCACAACCAGGGGAGCAGACCAGAGAATGAATTCTGGCTGGGAATGTCAAGTTCAAACTCTCTAGTAGCGCAAAGGGGCTCAAAAGTGAATGCAAACCCATCCTAAAGCCCTTTACATTAGCAGAATAGGGTAAAAAGGTCTTATTGGGACTCAGAGAATCACAATTTCTCTTGCTTTTCTCTTGCCTTGCCAGGAAGGCAAGGCAAATAAATGACTCGCCTCCTTTAAGGGCGCTGTCCCTGCCTTGCATTTCATCAGCCCCATCATAGGGAAGTCAGAATTTCTGACATTCCCCCCTAGACTTTTTTCTCTCTCCTGCAGTCACAGCGAGAGAGGCAGATGCACCTTTTCCATTCCTCCCACTACAGTACTGCAAAATCTGACCTGGACCATGCACTTCTGTTAGAGGATTCTACCCAGCAACATAAAGGCTATGACATGTGGTATGTGGAATGTAGCAGTCCACATATATTACAGTTTTTTCTAAATCATTGGGATGGTATTAGAAAAAAATAATTTTCAACATTTGCATCTCTGATGAATGTAGAGTGGTAGGATCTTGCAACAAACATTTCAGAGTATTCATCTCTGTGCTTTTTGATATCTCTACACAGGTAGTTAGTTTAATTTCTTATATATCCATGTCATTTTTCTTTCATATTAATATTCCCATATGACAAGTACATTACTTCAAGCTGCTGAATTGATTTTCAAGAGGAATCTCGGTTTACATAAATTGTTACTTCTCACAAAACTTTTCAAAAAATGGCCAGATTCCATTCCATCCCTTGTATGGAGCATTGAGAAGTATACTAAAGTAGGAAAAAATTATAAGCTAGCAGAACCAATCATATTGTTTTTACAAATGCTTGTGAAAAGATAAATTAGTCACTAAAAAGTCTGATTAAGAAAACAAATCCAACAGCTCAAAGTATTTCCTCCTCTGGATGGTTCAAGTTTAGAAAATGAGCACACCCCTTAGAGAAACTGAAACTAAGGCTCTGCACTTCTGTTTTACCACAGCTACAGCATCTCTAGAACCAGTGAAAGATGTCAGTGGAGTGTCTGTCATATAGGTGCTCTTTCTGGGGAACGCACATTAGAGAGAGAAGCACAAAGTATAACATTGCCCATCAGAATTTGTGTACACCAGGGTATCTACTGAGCGTTTTAGATATCTTCAGCACTTTATTGCTGCCTGCAACCAAAGTCTACTCATACAATAGGTTCTGGCCCTATATAGTTCATTCTGTGATATGACTACAATATATTTTCTCCTATTTGTTCCCTATATTGTCCTAGCTGAATCTCCACTACTATTTTCTTCATTGTGAAATTATTTTTTTTCTTTTTTTTTGTTTTGCCATTAAATGTTGGGTTTTCTGCTTATCTCTCCTTCTTTCCCCTTCTTGCTTTTCTTTTCATCTTCTCTTCTCCTCCCTTCCCTTCCCTTCCCTTCCCTTCCCTTCCCTTCCCTTCCCTTCCCTTCCCTTCCCTTCCCCTCCCTTCC
>NW_008794952.1:612257-633351 GCF_000699145.1 Aptenodytes forsteri | reverse complement strand
TTCTCCTCCCTTCCCTTCCCTTCCCTTCCCTTCCCTTCCCTTCCTTCACTTAGCTATTCTAATCTCCTTCAGTTGCCACTGTCTCATCTCCAACTGCAATAAAGATTCTCACAGTATATATTTTACTTTAATGAAGAAATTAAAACAGAAATATTACAATATTCCAACACTTACCTATAACTTTGGGATATCACCTTGTAATTGCATTATATAATGTGCCCATGCCCTACAAAACAGCCTAGCTGCTCTTCATTGTATTGTTTAGCTCTTTTACCTGTTGTGTTTTGTTTAGTTTGATATGATACTGCAGAATAATAAGAGCATTAAAATTGCATGATTACAGTATTGGTAAAATACTACTGCTGTTGGTCAAGTACTAATGAAAAATGAATACAATTCCTCACCAAATTTGGACTGCCATTTTAAGAGCAGTCATCTAAAACCAGGCAGTGTTTAGAAATGCATGACTACAATGTTTACCTATAAAGAAAACAGTGTTTCTTAATATTTCTAAAGAACCATATGTCTCTTTTAGTAGATCATGCCAGTTTCTTTTGTGGAGGCCAATAAGGGTCATTAAACACCAATGGGTCTCCGAGTCCTTCTTCAGAGTCAATGACATTGTAGGCTTCACCAGGGATCTCATTTTCCTTCTGTACAAGATCTGCAGGGCAAGGGAGGCAAATGAACTATGAAAAATATAATCACTGCTTTTACTGTTGCTTTTTTCATCATAAAAATTCCATTTATTTAAATTCCATTAAAAAACACATTTGCCTGCTGGAAGCATAAATATATACTTTTGTTATATTTAAAATTTTTCATTTTAAAAAAGAGTTTTGTCATTCTTTTTGGAAAAAAAAATAAATATTCTCTTTAATAAATATTACACAAACTTGTTATACAAGCTTCAGGACAAAGCAAGTGGTTAACAAAGTAAATTGCTCTAGAACAGTTTCTCAGATGTGACAGGAAAAGGTTCAGCTTTTCAAAAGTACCTGGGCTTTTAACTCACATTTTAATTTAAGAGAGTTAGACCCTCAAAACCTATGAGGATCTAGAATTCAGGATGAAAAGCCTTACTGAAAGTCAAGGGGATTTGGTTTATCAAAGGCCAGATTTTTTAAAAAGTATTTAAGAACTTAGAGGCAGAGATAGGCGCCTAGCTGATTTTTTTTTTCAAAGTAGAGTGAAGAAGGGTTAAGTCCCTAACACTCACTGAGATTAGTGTGCTCTTAGAAAGTGCTAGGTACACCTCTGCATCTAAATACCGTTAAAAAACCTTTTCCTGAATTGCTTTTGAATGTGGGCTTTATCATCTGAATGCAGTGATTTATCCTATGCTTAATTCTCGACCTCACGAAGATTGCCATAGACGTGCTCTACTCAAATAATTTTGCGTCATGATCTTGACGGAAATGGAGAGAATTAGATAACAAAACCTTGTTTTAACAAAATTTAGTTGGTATTTGGATCCAGAAATTCAGAAAAGGTTGAGAGCTGAAAATAACAGACAGTTTTGCTCCACTGTGATCATATTTGGGAGAGCTCTGTTAGACCCTGAGCACGTTCCGCTTCAAGAGTTCACCCTGTAAATGCTAAGCAGCCCACAGCACAAGCATATATGTATGAAGTCATACTGTTAGCAGTGCTAGAATCTGATAATATGAATGACTAACTCACTTTCACCATATTTGCCACAGTTGGGAAGAAGATGAGGGGTAGAATGAAAAAGAAAGTTGCAACACGACACAAATCTGGCAAGATGTAGTTTTGGATTTTGATTTCTGAGGAAGCAGAATTTCTTTCTGATTGCATTACACCACGAATATCTGCAGCTCCATTTTTTTAGCATCTGCTAATTTTTTTTCTTGCTTTTATAATTGACTCATATAATTATCTTGTATAAGTATAAATTTCTCTGTAACAGTTCTCAGTACTCAGCCTTTAAATTGAATCCACCCTTGAGTACTGAAAATGTTAGTTCCTTCCTGAGTCACATTTGATTTTTTTTCTTGTGCTCACTGGCTTCTGAACACACTGGCTGATGGTAAGCTTTGTCATGAGATGCTGAGATATAAAGAACAACAGGTTACCTCATAATCTCTTCTTGTTAATGCTTGTTCTGGAGAGCACCTGCTGTCTTTAAAAGGGATTTGAGTGACCCAAGATTAAGAAGTCTCCCTACAACAATTACTATTCTTATCACTGAAGAATACTCATACCAATGTGACATCTTCTTGATGGTTTCAAATTCACAGGCTGAGGGAGAGATAAGAGTCAAAGAAGCATACAGTGTGCAATTATAAGAAGACATCAAACCGGTCCAATACGATTCCATTTTGGAGAAGAGTAACGCTATCAGACTAATTGATTTCTGTCTGCAAAGTATCTATTAGGACAAAACAACCTCTGATTTCATTTAAAGAAATTCTAAAGTGCAACAGTGCTTACAGTATTTTTAATCATCTTTCTAGTTCATCCTAATTGGGCAAATGACATAATGGGCACAGGGAAGCTAAATGAGCCACACAACCTAACAGTGGCAATGTTTCAGAGAGGGTATTAAAACTCAGGAGTACCATCGCCAGTATGTCTTGCTACCTCTTTGTTTTAAAAGATACAAAAGAATAGACTTCTATTCTTATGAAGTCCAGTGATATAAATAAAGGATCTGCTACCATGACACCCATCATAGTGTATCACATATTACTCCTCAAAACATTTTTCTAAGCCTGTTTAACCACTGAGCTCCTATTGCCATTACTTTCATTGACGATATTTGTGCAGAGCCGGTTCTTTGAAATATTATTCAAAGTCATCAATATTTTGAAAGTTAATGTGGAAGGATGAAATGATCGGAAAAATGGTACCCACTGAAACTTCCCATCCTTTCTTCTTTCCAACAATCTAGGCACAAATAAAGGACATGAACTGTAATTTTGTTTCTTCTCCTCCCTCTCCCTCAAGTCAGGATCCTTCAGAAGATGTCTTTAAGAAATAGAGAAAAAAGCATCAAACCTAAATATCAAATATTATTAACTAAACTTAAAGTGAGCCTGCTGGGAACCTTCCTTTGTCCAGGCTGAGGGCATACTGAGGTCTCCAGACGGCCAAACACCTTCTAGGTTATAGCAGTAATGTGTGCACCATCTAACTCATTTAGACGGTACCTGAACCGAAATGGAATTGACCTAGTTTTATTTCCAAGTAAGTAAAAAACAACTAGTGGAACTCACAGACTGGTTAGAAACTGAAATTAATTATTTTAAATCAGATGCAAATGGTAGGTTTGCCAGAAGGAATAAGTAACAGAAGGCAACAGTGATAAAGGGTAACTGAAGACTGTCATCCTGGATACTAGGTGATGGAAAGCCAAGATGGCAGTCTGCTACAGCTGAAGAAAGTTTTGACTGTCCCAAGTTGAGAAGGTGAATTTGTTATCTGAGGTCAATTCACTTTTGCTTGGCTACGTGTAGGATTCCTCCAGTGGAAGAGAATACAGTTCACTGCTTATAAGCTCTCTATTTATAAATGCATTAGAATATTTTCCTTTTTGTGCTAATAACAAAGCTTGAAGGATAATCCCAATATAACTTCACAGCACATTATGCAGAGCTGTCTTCTTGACTGTAGAACACCTGAAATCCATTGATTGTATCCACAGTCGTAGAAAAAAATGTGCAAACAGCAACCAAATTAATTAGTAAGCTGTATCATGCTGCCAAAAGCAAAGATGGATAAACATTAACTTTATTGGGGTGTATGCAGCTAACATCTCAAGAAATAATACATTTCCAGCACCGCAGAAATTGTGTCAGCTACATTGTGGACCCCAGTGGTATACGGTGATCCACTAAAACAGACGGATGAGGTAGACTTCTGTTTGTCTGTATTGGACACAGAAATCCAGAGTCTTCCAGTGATCCACAGATCAGTTATTATTCAACAAACCAGACCAGCTCCTTCACAGCTTGCTCAGCCTGCTGTGTCACTATGTAGTTAAGAAGCCTTTAATCTTCAGGCTGACATAGGCGCAACGAGTCTACAGACTAAAATTTCATACACAATTTGGATGAAAGCTAATTACTGCCTGTTATTCTAGCTGCTTTCCTCCGAGTAGAAGAATGTGGGGAAAAAATCAAATGCATTGCTTTTACTGCTTCATTCTTTGTGCTATGAACTGCAACCATGAAAATGTTAGTACAAAAATAAAGCAATTTCTATGTATTAAGAGTATAAAAAATTGTTAGATAGTCATAAAATACTGCTGGTCAAGATGTATCCCTCAAGATATATGTTTAATTTACTCCAAATTAAAATTCTGTTCTCCAGGTTCCCAGCTGAGGACATATTTTTACAATTGTTTCCAGTAAAAAGTGCATTTTCAGATCTGAGCAACAGTCCTTAAAATGGGGCTTTGTGATACCGAAAATGAGCCCACTAAAGGCAATTAGCGCACAAAGCTTTATGCCCATGTGTGTAACTCTTGACCTCCAATGGGACTGTTCACATTGTGCAAAGCGAGTAACATGAATCAGCCTTTGCAGGACTAGGGACTTCAGTGTTAACATCACTAATAGCATTATAATGTACTGTTTAAAAATCAAACAAGCATAAAGATTAGTCTAAATGAAAACTGTTGTTCATTGAGTCTAAGAGATCAAACAGAAGGAAGCAAATATAACAAGGGAACCAGGAAAAACAGCAGTAAAATCAAAGGATGTGAACATGTATATAGCACGGTTTACCAGAGGCGAAAAAAATGACAAATAAGCAAGGAGATAATGTGCTTCAAAATTCAATAATCAGAGGAAAATTATGAAATAATAACGAAAATTATATCTTCCAAAAGTAATATTTGTGATGTACAAGATATTTGAGCCAGGTTCATACATATATTAAAAAAAATGGCAAACCGCAGATTTCAACAATAAAAAGCCTTTTCATAATCAGGGAATGGTATAAGAAGTCTTGTTAATGAAACAGTTGCACTGTCTCCTGTCACAATATCCTTTGATGACAGATTATGCTTCAAGGTGAGAGCCAAGTCAGTTGAGATTCTTGTTCTGAATTACCCCGTAGGAATCCATCTCTCTCTCTCTCTCCTGACTGTGGGTGGACCCTGCTGAGTTGAGAGCCCATGGAGTAAAGTCACTCCTTGCAACTTCTTTCCTACATAACAGTCTTCCGGTTAATGTATCTATTTATTGGAAACTGATTTAAGTACTTCCATATGTTTTTTTTTTCAGTTTGGAAAGGGACAAGCATTTTAGCACATCATTTCAAGAAACTGTTTCTTCCTTAGAACCTTTTCTTAAGTTCTGAATCCTACAACAGTGGTTTTCAGCATTTTTCTCATCATGCATTCATATTCACCACCATTTCATCAAAAAAGGACAGTTTTAAATATAGCTTTTGCAGGAGATTTCATCTATTTCTAGATAACCCATTAACAGCTCCTCCACATTGTACACTCAAAAACTGTTTTGCATCTGTATGCTATTTCCCCCCAGTTTCAGTTCTCACTGTCTGACTAAATCAACTGGACTCAAAACAAACAATTTTCTAAAGGATGTTGAATTACAAATTAAACTCATTTGTGCATTATAGGGAACTTACCCTACAAGAGCTTCCTTTACACATCAGCCTCACCCTTTCCAATCTTAAAAAATATCTTTGGAATCAAATTTGCAGTTAGATGAGCTGCATATACTTTTGACATTGAGCTAGCAACAATTGTGCTGCCTATCTCACTACAAGCTTTTAGGTAACTTACAAATTTCAGAAAGGCCAGATTCACTAGGAAATAAGCAGAGAACAAGAACATAACCATGCTGCTCTATAAGTCCATTGTGTGCCTATATCACTAATGCTATCTGCAATTCTCATCACCCTGTCTCAGGAAGAACATGAGTGATAGTATTTCCAGATGAGGAGACACTGGAAGTGCTAGGACTCTCCACCCAGAGCACTATTCCAGAGCCAGGGTGACTCTGCTCTAGCACTGATTTTCAGCACAGAGTACTAGAGCACTGCTGCCGGAGACAGACTGCTGAGCTGCCGGGATCCTTGGTCTGACCCAGCACGGCAGCTCCCGCGCGTTTTTCATAATGCAGCTAGTCTCCAGAAACGACCAGAAGCAGCTTCCTCTTCATTTATCACATTGCGTCCTCACATGCACTGAGCTTTATTTTTGAGGCAATGGCCAACACAGAGCCGAGTGGGCCCCTGGCTATTCTAAATTATGTCAAGGCTGAGAACACTGTAAATCAGGCAGGAAACTTTAATGCCGCCTTTGGCCACAATGACCATCAATCCTTTATCCCCATTAGTCACAACTGGAATCCAGCCCAAGTGTCTGCAGTCCTAAACGAGATACCATCTTTGATGACCAGTTTCCATCAGACTTAAACTAGTCCAGTGAAAAAACAGCTCTCCTCCCCCACAACCTATGAAGGTGAGAAAAAAACAGTGAGAAAGAGGTTGTTTTCCATGAAAGAGAATTTATATGCAAAAAACTGTTCTCCTGCTACAACCAGCAATCTACAGTAGACTATTTTTAGGATACAGATAATTCTGGCTTAGTTCCACAAAATGAACGGTAGAACTGCCTCAATTTAATTACCACCCCATGAAGCAATCTGACAGCCCCAATGCAGTGCTTAGTAAGCATTTTACCTCAGACAGCTTGAAGATGTATTGTAGCACTGAAATTACAATACGTACCATGACTTGTTCTGTCATCCTACTTTGGGAATGCAGCATGCTTGTCTCTATAATGAGCTGTCTGATATTCAGCCATTTCACCTGTAGCAAACAGGAGTAAAACGTAAGTAACCATAAGTTGGCATATTAGTTGAATGCAAGCTAAAATATTCATTTTTGGCAGAAGGTTTCAGAGTCTTTTAACTACCTAGACAGGTGTAATACATAATTTACTTACATTTACATTTTGAAAAACATTTTGAATTATTTTTTAATTATTACAATCCAGAAAAAAAAACCCCAACCCACAGACCCTGTTCTCTCCTTCTCCATCTTACTTTCTGCTTACAAGACTCCTGGGAAGTATATTAGGGATATACTTGCTACTATGTCTAACACAGGGATAAACTATGTATAACTTAAGGACATATATGTGCATCCTATTACGAAAATTAACTCTCCAAGAAAAAGTTTTCTCTGCTTAGTTCAAAAACTAAAGAAGAAAAACAGCGTATTAAAAAAAATGCAATAGGACACTTCATAAAGCTTACACTAATGCAGTTCTGTAATTTTTTTTTAATAAATATATTTATGCTGGAAAATATATGTTAGTCTGCACTTCTGCAAGTATAATGAAATTATGTACCTTTATTAAAAAACAAAACAAGTGATCCAGCAAGTTTCCAGCAGAAGAAAGATTGAAACTTATTTATTCATATGAAATCTTACAGAAAAAATTGAGTAGCTTTATTTTCTTTTTAATTATGCCATTACATCAGAATCGGACTGTGCCACCCTTCCTCTGGCTAAGCAATTTTTAGAAGGTGTGTGGAAAAGGAGTTAAGCCCAGGCTAAATTTTAAAACACCCACCTCACAGGAACTATTCACACCTATAAGAAGGCCCACCTAGAGCATCCAAGAAATCAATGAATTTTCATTGACTTAATCATTGACTTAACACCGCTGTGAGTTAAGTGTCATAGACTGAATCCTGCTTAATGCCATCTCAGAAGCCACGAATTGTGGAATGTGGAAAAATAATACCCCACGTTAGCCATAGCAATAGCCTAAAAAAATCCAAACCCACCTTTAAAATAGACTTAGTATAAATAAGTAAAGAAAAATAACTGAGACCCTTCTTCTGTTTCTAAGGAAAGAGTCCTTGCAACAAACACTTACAGGTAAAAAAGAATTTTCAGATGTTATTAGAAACCTTGGAGTCCAGATCATACAAGTATGGGAAAGTACAGTATCTGTAATACTATCAGTGCCTATGAGTTTAAGAAATTATTTGGAAGTTAATTGAAAATTTCGGCTTGAAATGTCTTTATAACCAGCAGAATACCAACAATACACAATATGATATGCCCATTTGTGCTCAACCTTCCTTTTTCTGTTTACTGCACCTGTGTTTGGTTTAGTCAGCGCTCTGCTCCCTGTGATTGCCTGGGAACGAGGGATCAGATACTCAAAAGTAATAGCGCAGGTCATACATCAGCCAAGTTTTCTGACAGTGTGTACTTAGCTGTTTCCGAAGACCAAGTCCTCCTTGAGATATCTCGTTAAGAATCTAAAAGCCAAAAGGTCAAGAATCCTAAAACGTTGAACTGAAACAAGACAAGCTAGATTACACAAAAAATCTGATGCATACAGTCAGAAGCAAAGATGATCCAATACATAGATTTAAAAGTCCAAATATACTTGAGAAAGATCGTTTGCTATATGATATTTTTTAAAAAATAAGTGGAAACATCTGCAAGATAAAATATAGTTTAGATTTGCCAAATGTTGGCTCCCTTACAACCCCTGTGTAGAATTAATTGTCTTTGGGTCTTACCCATTATTTTGAGTATGAATTATTTCTCAAACGTTATTTTCTTTCTCCTACACAATATATCTCTCTTTATTTCTTTTAAAAATAGAAATGTTAGGTCACCTTTCTTCAGACTGACAGGGTTACAAAACAGAAGCACCTCAGGATTTAGAAAGCACTTCCCAGTCACTATTACTTGAAAGGAAGAGTTTTCACTCTCAAAGAGGCATAATGTCCAAAAAGAAACAATACTCTGAACAAAGATGAAAAATTGTAGATTACTTCCACAGGCTCTTATTCTACAATGGAGAAAATATCCACACTCTAGCTAGGCTTCTTTGAAAAGAATATTTTCCTTTTATATAGAGATAAAAAGCAAAGCTTTCAGGTCAGAGGCTATAGGGGAAAAGAGCTAATGTCTCCCCATGCTTTGATGTTACAAGTAGTCCCTCGTTACAGAAGTGTATTAGAGCTACTAGTAAACTGAGCCAGCATATTTAATAACCACTTTCAGTATGGGTGGTATATGGATCATTCTGTACATAACACAGCAAGAAAAGTCATGCGCATTATGAACAATACTCAGACCGTTCTTTTAACATGTTAACATTACTTTAAAATACGGCATAGCTAAAAGGTAATGTGTGATTTATAGATCCCATAGGAAGACCTCCATAAATGTATCTGAAAACTATAGGCAGCAAACCAGGATTAAGTGTTCCTCTCACAGTGAAATGTAACACACATAATGGGTTTCATACGGGTGTGTAATATCTGAAAACAGCAAATTTCAATCTGTTGAGTACTAAACACAACAGTGATGATTAATAGTAAATGATGTCTCTGTTGCTTTTGAAGCTGAAGGACTGCAGACTGGAGGAACCAGTCTAAAACAACACGGTCTAGTTCAGTTGTCTTTCACAAATTCTTAGGAGCAATGCCTGAAGGACCTAATGCATCAGTTTGCATTGGTCCTAATGCACCGATGCGCCAAATGGACCAATTTACTTGTTAACCCACCGTTTAGAACACTGCATCTCAAAATTCAGGAGACACTGGCATGATATCAATAAAGATTACCTTAAAAAATCAGTCCAAAATATTAATCAAATTTTTGGTGTTACATAGCACCAAGCTGCATAACAGTAAGAGATACACTTAGAAAAAAATATTGAATTATTTTTAACTTACTTTGGTTTTTTGTATCTATGTAAATTGAAACTTGCTAGGAGTACTAATCCTCAAATTAACAAAAAAAATCTTTATTCTCTTAGGTATTTGATATCCTCTAACAGACCACTACACACAAGAAAATATAATTTCTGACTGAGTTTTGTATAATTTGGAAAATTATGTTTGTTTGGATATTAGTGAAATACTAATTGCTGAGACCATTGATTATGCAAATTTGAAAATTACATGAATACTAGTTAGGTACCCTGTAGTTTGAGCATTGCTTAGTAGACAATCAAACAGAGAGATTGTCCACCAAAATCTCTCAAAATCTCAAGTAATCAGAAAGCTAAAATGCAATTACCCTGCATTTGAACCAGAGGCAGATACACCCTGGCAACTTTTCTTGTCAGAAGTGCCTACAGGAACTTCTATAACAGCTCCAGATTTTAGCCAGAAGTGAGCCACCACAAGAAGGGTAACAAGGCTTTGTGAAGGATTTGCACTAGGGAGTTTCTGCGGGAAAGATGGAAAGGATTCAAAAGAAACAGAAGAAATCAGAAAGGCTGGGAATAGGAAAGTGAAAAAGAACATGAGTTCAGGGGAAAGCTAAGACAAAGGGGATAAAAAAGCTAGATATATGGGGAGTAGGGATAAAGAAATAAAACTGCAAGAAAATAAAAAATGGGGAACCTTAAGTAGAGAGGAACAAGGGAAATACCAGTCTCACTATATGTTTCCTGGTACAGCAGCAAAGAAGCAAATCATTCTCCCCACAGGTTCAGGTATCTGCCACAAAAAGTCCAGGAGGAGTTTTTGAGCCTGATTATTCTTAACAGCTTTCCAGATTACATTTTTAGCTTTGTAAGTTTTGTTTATAAATATATTTAAGATGAATGATTCACTGGAAATATTGGAGAACACAACATCCTAAATAACAGCAGCCTTTCCACGCTCAGTTTCCACATTGGTAAGATAGTTTGAACTGATGATATTGGCTTCACAATGCTGTGAAATCACCCTAACCCTCTGCTGGAAGCTACATATCCGAAAGCAGAGCTGCCTGAAGGGAAACCATCCTCCATCCCTCCAGCTGTAAACCCACTGCACTAGCATGAAATCACCTTCTGAGATAGTATAAACTCTTCACTATATAGACATATATAGACATAAACATATGCTATGTAGATAATGGGTGTAGCAGAAAAGGTTCACAAGCCCCACTACAATAGCATCAGGAGCAGAGAGCTGTAAACCGGTGTCCAAAACCACAGCAGCTGTATTCATCAGAGGATCTCCTGAGGGGCCTGACAGCTTTTAATAAGTAAAATAACAAAAAATGCAGACCTACTTTTTCGATGGAAAGTATTACACACAAAGGCTACAATTTGCTTCTCTCAAATGATTGAAAGTGCCAAACTTATGATGGACCATGTCCTGTTTTTTGTTTCAACATCTATTTTGGAAATCTCCAGATTTTTCCAGATGTTTCCAGGCTACCTCCTTAGTAACACACTCGTGAAACACTTTAAAATCTCTCTGCTCTGGTCTGCTATTTCTTCATCCTGCCTCCACACCAATTTCTGCCTTACTTGCTGAAGTATCTGCGCAATGGCAGGTGGGTTACCCAATCCCTTTCTCTTTTCGTATGTCAGCGTAACTCTACTCCATATGAATGGTAATACTTTTTAGACTTATTTTCCCCCCTTTCTTTTGGGGAGGCCCTATGTGGACCCCACTGTAGCTCCCCAAGCAGGACGAGAAGGACCAGGTGCGGGTTTCCAGGTGGGAAGTGTAAGCAGGGTGATTTTTGTGTGCAATTCGTGGCAATGCGGGGTGAAGCTGTAGGGATCCCCGGCAGGTTGATGTGCTTCCTCCCCCAGAGCACTTCTTTTTTGCCCTTGTGTATTCTTAAACAGCGAGCCACTGGGAACAAAGACCATCCAGTGCATGTGTTTGGAAAGAAACACAAGAGAAGGCTCTACTGCTAACAAGCAATAGTGATGAGAGTTTTCTTTAGTAAGCTATGTGAATTATAAACAATATACTACTGCCATGTATTAAAAAAGAACAAGGTCACTAGTGAGAAAGAAACTAACTGTTATTCTTAAAGGACAAAGTCAGGAGATACAAAAGGGCATACATCATTTCCCTCTGAAATTGTATGATAAAATGACAGCAAAAATCAGCTTAGAAGCAACACGTGAACTAGCCTTCTGTGCCCCTGCTCTCTTCCTTCCAAGACTAAATGGATCTGTGTCTCTCTTTTGTCACATTGTTGTAACTTTCATTCAGTCTCCCCACTTCACCTTGACCGCATCTGAACAGTGACAATATGTTTCTTGTTCTTCACACTTTTCCCAGCAAGGATCACTGACAGCCTCTTACTTTGTATTTTCTCGCCTTTTGAGGCAGTGATTTTTTTTTTTTTTTCCTTCTTTTTCCCCCAGCCATCATCATTGCTATTTGGAGAGAATTTCGTTCAATTTCCATTTTAAACGTGAAATGTTTGAATTAGCTCATAATGTCTCCCAGCTCGCAGAGGAAAGAGCTGGTCTTTAAGAAAGAAAAAAAAAAAGTTTTATTTTTTGCAAAATAAAAAATGAAAAGCTGCAGAATAATCTTAAATCATTTTATACTGCACATAAAACTTGAAAATAATGAGAGCTCTTCAATTTAGAAATGATTGGGGTTCTAGGCATATGAATCAGAGAGAGCTGTAAAATTATTAGAACACTACAGCATCTTTCGTAAGCATTTCAATTCAGAGGTGATCAAAGATTCTGGACTTGCAGAGCAATTTACTTGGCATTTGCAGGAAAGCCTCACTCTTTCAAACTGAAGCACTCTTAACAATATGAAGAACTCCAATAATTTTAAATTGATGTATACCCTACATGCCTAGAAATCCAATTTAGTCTTTAAATAAAAACATTATAACTTCAGAAGTATGAAGGGCCCACCCACAACATAACAGCAATCTAGCCATTCCAATTCACATGTCAATTCAGCCTAGCTGTTATTTCTCCCATGCTAGGTTTTTCTGGCATGAGGTATTGCTGAAAACATTAGAGATGAGTATTTCTTTCTTTTAACCCTATCCTTCAGCCTTGCTTTCTGATTATCTATGATTTTTTTCCAAAACCCAGTGTACTTCTGGACAGCCTCAGATTGCAAGCTGATTTGCAAGGTGTAAATGGTATTTCTAAATACTTTTAAATTCTGCAGATTAAAAACAGAAGGTAATGTTTATGGCACATCAAAGATGCAATATATTCTCAACCAAAAACTTAATTCAGCTGAGTTTAGGTTTGCAAATAAGTATATCTATTCTTAAGGGAAACATATAGTACATTGAATTCTAAAACAATATTGATAGAGCAGCATAATAAAATTAAGTCTAAAATTTAAAAATTACATCTCAAGTATACATGAATATGTTGAGTTGAAGTCCTGTGAGCAAGAGAGGTCTTGTGTTGACCCAGCAGGTCCTCTGCTGCCTCCATGCAAATTGTCCTTCTGCGTAAAACAGACTCCTGTTGCCTATTGTCCTTCTGCGTAAAACAGACTCCTGTCACCAGACAACTTGTGAAGTCTCTCAGTTTCGCATAGCAGGCAACCACCTTTCCAGTCACGCTGGCCACACCAGAAACCCTTCCCATAGCCCGTAAAGCTTGTGAGTGGTCACGGGAGAGCTATTGTCTGTGGAAAATGAAGGGTTTTTTTTCCTTATTGACATAGATGTAGGACTGCGTAAGACATCTATGAGGCAGACAGTGATATTTCAGGTTAGATGCTGTCTTGGAGTTCAGTTCTGAAAATGTCACGTTCACTTCTAGCTAGGTGCTATAAAGACATCAACACAAGTTTGGATACACCTTGATAATGCTGGGGATGACCGGTACACCAGAAACAAGTAGGTGGAGGGGATCGATCAGACTAGGTGATCGTAAATGTTTCCCTCAGGCTTTAAACCCACACAGAAGTTGTTTTGTTTCATACAGGAGATGCAGGTGATGCACTGGTGGATGGAAAAGCCCCGGACAGCATAATCCACTTTTGTCACAAATGGATAAGATTTGCTGCTATTATTTTAGATTTTACCAACTGTAAGTAGTTTCTCCAACGCGTAGCATGATAAAATACTTTTAAGTTGGACGGAACTTCTGGAAGTCAGCTGGTGCAAGCCCCAGCTCAACAGAGAACCAATATATATCAGGCTGCTCGGGATTTTGTACAGTCAAGATCTGAATATCTCCAAGGACGTAGTTTTATAAATCACTAACACTTCTTTATGTTCTTTATCTTTTAAATGACGGTATTCTAAAATTAAGAAGTTTTAGATTTTCTATCTGAAAAGTTGATAGCCAGGCCTGTTTCTAATGATAGAACATATCTATGAAATATTAGTGTGGTGTAAACCAATGCAGGTGCCCTTGAATGTTTTTAGTACTATTGGAGTTTATATGACCTATGATAAGAAGTCTGTTCTGTTCCACATGGGCTATAGCTTAGCCTCAAGACTTAGTGGATGTGTGACTTAGTGTAAAGTTAGTGGAGACTATGATGTCTATAAGCCCTTACAAAATGTCACGCAAAAAAAGTATTAGTAGATTTCTACCTCGAACTATGCCAGGCTCACTGTCAGACAGCAAAAGTGCTTACAAGTATCCATCATAATGTTCGTGGGCTTCTAAAATTAATTTAGCCCCTTGTGGTGGAGACTGACACCAGCTAGCAGAGGATGCATTTTAAAGTATGCATTCTTTTTTCTTGAAAATAGAAAAGGACACTAAACCTCACCAAAATCTTTTAAATAATGAAACCTGAAGTACCTGTAACTGGACAAATTTGTGATAAAGCTTGAGGACCAAGCCACAAATGCTGGACACAAAATTGCATATTTCACAGGCATCTGAATTATTTTCTACCAGATTTGACCTTTCTTTCCCATATTTGCTTTGTGTGAAGTTTGAAAGCAAACTTGTTTTGGAAATGTTAGAAGAGGAACAGTAGTCATGGCTTCAAAAGGGAAACTATCTGTTTGTTCAGTATTAAATGCAGATGCAGTCAGAGAAAGAAGAGACATTACCAATAAGCAAATATTTTCCAATGCCTAAATTCTTTATAATTTTAACTACAGCCTTAAATGACATTTAAACGTATGTAGTGTATACAATTTATTTCAGGAAAAAATATTTTAGCTTAGTATAGCATTTAACTTTCACGCTCACCTATTGAAATAAACTATATGGGAGAGAAATGTGTTCCTGTCTTTCCTGAAGCTGTTTTTTGGCAGTGTTCTGTAAGACAAGGTTGTCCAAACAAAAGAGAAAAATAGTTCATGCCATTACAACTATTTTGTGTAGTAGCCAGATGCCTCCTATTATTTTTGAGTCAAAACCTCAAATGTTCATGACATGACAAAAATCTAGAAGTCTTAATCTATAGCTAACCTTTCAGCTTCCTCAGTGTTGAAGATTATTGTTCTGCTTTGAGTAGTTTAATCAGGTACTCAAAATTTCCCTTTAAGCAGCTATCCAAAATCAGCTGCCTTCAGCCTTCAGAAGCCTCAGGCCAGGAAGAGAAAAAGGTAAATAATGTCAGAAAAAGTGTCTAAGCTCAATAAGCTCTACTAATAACTTAATAGATTTCCCTTTAGGATTCACCTCAACCTCTTAATATGTTTTAAAAACTAACCTGCCTAATGTCCTAAAGTTTTAAAAGATGGTAACACATTTTTTAAAATACCATTTTTCAACACTAATTTGAGAAGACCTTTAACTAAAAAGAATGGTCTTTTATAAACCATTTACTGCTTTGGTTTTAAAATGTTGCTGTATACTGAGAACAGAAGGAACACCCTGAACAAGAAAAATGCTCATCCAAGACAAAACCAGCAGCTATCAGTTGTTTTTGCTGTAGTTTTATCCAAAAAACCTATTTTCTGTTGGTTTTGGTTTGTTTTCACTGCCTATTAAACACAATGGAAACAGAGTATGTTTTGCATGCTCCCATAATTCAAAAATTCTGAAAGGATTTCGCTGAAGCTTCCCAAATAAATTCTTTGGTTGCAAAAAGCATCCATGAATAGTTACAATTTCAGCCCAAAGACTGAGGGCTTCACACAGTTACGAATGTATGGCAACAGGAGTTTATGACACAAACCCTTCTGGTAATCCAACCATGGAGGACTTCATCAGGTGTGAGCAGTAGAGTTGTGTTATACTGCTCCTTAACAGTATGTGTAGGATATTTGATTTGTTGTAAAAGAAGTATAGCCCTGCTTGTAGGGCACTTCCTCCAAAATAAAATCACATTCTCCTACCTTTTTCGTCGAGTATTTCTTTCCACTTAGTTCTGTTAAAAAATATTAAATTGAAACCAACAACTCTCTTTCACTCTTCCAGATAGATAAGGTTGGAAAAAAACCACAAATGCCAAACTATGAATGCTTAGGACCAAGGAGGGCATTACCCCAAAGGTCAGTATTAATAAGAATATGGAAGCACTTATAATAGAAAGTACTTGCATACTTACCTACAGTGATCACTCTTCAAACCATCACAAAGTACAGTTAGTTTTGCAAAATGACTTGCATTCTACCAACAAACTGAATACAGAGTGCCTATTTTTCAGGCCTTCTTCAAAGACCCTAAAACTATAAGTAACTTAGATTATATTTCTATGAGATAAGCTTTTCCAAACCTCAATATACATATTTATACACATATTTAAATTGTGATACTTTGTAAATACTATAATTCCCATATCAAAGTGGATAACCTTGAGACCATAACGACAAAGAAGTACTGAAATTTGTGCCTGAAAACCCTCACTGTAGTCAGCAAAAATTCACAGAACCTGGGAAAAGATATAAATATATATATTTATTTAGCATCTAGATTCTTGAAGCAATGCATGAAGCAGCACACTAGTGGGTGCTATTTTTAATTTAAGAATTCCTCCTCTATCATGGAGATAAATCCTATATTTAATTATATTTCTATGAGAGAAGCTTTTCCAAACCTCAATATACATATTTATACACATATTTAATTGTGATAACTTTGTAAATACTATAATTCCCATATCAAAGTGGATAACCTTGAGACCATAACGACAAAGAAGTACTGAAATTTGTGCCTGAAAACCCTCACTGTAGTCAGCAAAAATTCACAGAACCTGGGCAAAGATATAAATATATATATTTATTTAGCATCTAGATTCTTGAAGCAATGCATGAAGCAGCATACACTAGTGGGTGCTATTTTTAATTTAAGAATTCCTCCTCTAATATGGAGATAAATCCTATACTTTTAATTATAAGCAAAACAAACACGACCTCAGAACATCTTTGTTATTACTGTGAGAAAGAAAAGGGAAAAAATAAGGAGGGTGGGACAGAGCACGCAGGAAGAGGGATTTTTGACAAGTTGTATGATTAATATAAATGGACATTAAATTTTTCGTAAAGGAAATTTCAAAAGGAAAGGAGATGTTTAATAGAGGCTCTGTTAGCCAGCATACCATTCACTGGAACAGAGTATTTACTCCTTGAAGGTGTGGCAGGGGATGGAAAATTATCTAAGTGTTAATGCTTCTCACTGAACATGGAAAATGAAAGATTAAAAATAAATAGCTAGAGGAGATTCGAATGGGGCATTTTTTCTACCACTACGAGGTGCCTCTTCATGCTGTAATTCTTGAGACACTTTTCCTGAGCTTGAGATTCACTGCACAGCAAGTACAAAGTGAGGTCCTATCGCCCACGTTCTTCTTTTCCAGCTGGTCAGCCTCTCTCTCCACTTTTGCTCCTCCTGGATCCTTGGGCATCCACCCACATACAATAGAGTCTGCAACTTCTGGCACAGGCAGAAAATAAATATGTTGCATTATTTATCAGTGACTACCCTCAAAATGCTCCTGGGCAGGGTGGGAATGGTCCTTCAGTGTTTCTGAGATCATGCCTCTTCTCACAGCTACCTGGCTGGTAGCATCTGAGTTGAAGAACATTTTACATTATAATATATTATATTTATTTCCATTCTATTTGCTTTTGCAGTGGCATTTCTCTCCCCTGATTTTAGCTATCTAAAGGTTTGACAACAAACTGAGTGAGAGCTCAAGACACCTACAATGACATACTTACACATAGGTGTCTACAGACACACTGAGTAGCCCCTGAACTATGGAGCTTGGTTCAGTTGACCATGCATTGGTATCTAATGCCATTGCACATGTCCTGGGGTAGCCAAGATCTATCTGACAGGCCCACAAAGATGACACAAGACATGCAGGAGACCCGCTTCCAGAGTGGGCCATTCCACAGCATCTCAGATACCGCTAGACCCTGTGAGAAGGCAGCTGGATCAGGCCCCTCATCGAAACGGTCGTGTTCAGAAAAGAATTCGTTACCAAGTACGGTATCTGCATTATGGTGAGCTGAATGGCTCTCTAGGCCCTAGTGACTACACATCCACTGACTTAATGATAGCTTAACACCTAGCACAAATGTCAACAGCATTATTAGAAACCTAACTGTAGCAGGATTTAGGAACCTTAATTGTAAATGTCTGAGATTAGGAGCCGAATCTTGCCACAGTTGTCTAGGTTCCTTTTTCTGTTATAGAAAATACTAAACCTACCCAAAGGGCAATTCAGTCTATCTGAAAATTTAAGTCTAAGATAGGTGGAAGGATTTACCACTTGGAAGCATTTCCCCTCCTACCCAATGACTTTAAGCTGGGCTGAGATAACTGCCATAAACCAACAGAGTGCAAACCTTCTGACATTATGCATACCGACTCCAAACGTTGCAAATTAAATTTTGAGGTAGAATCTGACAATGATCAATTAGGTATTTTTAAACATTTCAATGACTTTTAATGATGCTAATCCAATGACCTGGATAGCAGTGACACACCCAAGAAATTGATATACAGCTCTCCTTCATTGTACAGTAGTTATTCTGACACCTTTAAAGTTTGATGCCATCAAAACAGGTCTGCATTTAACCTGAATGCTTCTTTCACTCTGTTCTTCTTTAACCACATGGATAGTTTATATTCATTTTTCCCTAACACTTTTGATGAAATAATAAATTTTTCCTTGTCTGCTCACAGTAAAGCTTAATTTTTCCGTCTGTTTAAAATATCCCTCATTAGTAGCTCCTACAAATCCAGACAACTAATCTGGGTATTTCAGAAATATAAAAGCATACTTAAATTGGATTGTAAAATGATAAACAACAAAGGATCCATGTCATTCTAAGATTAAAAACCTAAATAATAATTCAAAAGAATTGATTAAAAAAATTACTCCAATGTGAACTTGCATGCCAAATTTCAGCACAACTGAATTTGTTTCAGTTTATAAATATGTGCTAATTAAAGCCTTTGTCCACTTTAGCACAAAACAGTTAACATCCGGAATTATTTTATAGAACAGAACATGATTCTAAACTGAAATACAGCCCTTATTCAAAACCAGAAGATTACTTGAAAAAATTGTTGATCTTTTATTTTACTTCCCTGCTTTACTCTTTTTCAAGCTTAATGATTTTTCTTCACCTTCTCCATTCTCATTCTTTTGTCCAATAGACATCATTTTTCAGTGTTTTTAAAGGTAGGAAGAAAAGAGTGATGCTTGAGGCAGAGAAAAAAAGGAAGGAGATTTTCTTAAAAGACTGGAAAAAAGTCTAAAATAAGGCTGCAGATTTTCACAACTAAGTAATCAGATGACGTCTCCCTTAGTAAATAAATATCCCTTAAGACACGAGCAATGAAAATTGCTTCATATTGTAAGTGGAAAATGTATTCCTCTCTTTACCAGATCCACCCCTCAGATAACAACAGAAATTTGAAAAAGAAAGGGGTTGTGGTTTGGCCGGACCATCAGGAGAGGAGGGGTTCAGGACGGGAGATGAACTGAGGATGGTTTTCCACACACCCCCTTCCACTTGCTGCAGAGGCTGTCGAACGCTTCCTCCGCTCTCACCTACCAGAGCTACATGGGAAAACTGGTGCCAGTGGGAGTATCCCCCACCCTATAAAGGCATCAGCATAAACCAAGGCTTAGTGTGCCGAGTCCTTTCGCTTCTTTAAGGACTAAATTCCTCTTGAGTGTAGAATAATTCTCCATTCATGACAGACTAGGAGAAATTACTCTGGATTTAAAAAATCAAATTTTGTTGAATGCAGGCTCAGTATATGTTTGCACAACTTAGTTCAAGCTGAAGGATCTTAAGCTAGAAAAAGTGCGTACTTCTCCTCGCTAGTAGATGATTCACTCAACAAAGTTACTAAACTGGACGATAAACTGCATACTAAACTGACTGACAGTCAGTGTAAGGCCACTCCTCACGTTTCAAGCACATGACCTTAAGATTCAGAGATTTTGAGCAAGGTATTTCACATCTGTGAATAAAGAAAATCTCAGAGGGTATAATGCTGCCAGATTTGATGTAATTTCCTCCTCCACCAGCCCCTCCACCTTGTACAAATGTAGGAAGAAACATCCCGGGGATGTGAAAAAGTACGGAAGACCCTGGGTCCTGAAATGCCTGATCCTGCCCTCTGGTTTTAATGGGTGATATGAGGTCAATGCCAACCAATATGGCAGCTCTTTAACTTGCACGGTGGTGGGGTGGCTGGGAAGCCAGGGGCCCTCTCTACTATGCCGGCAGCCCCTGTGATCAAACTGGCACATTCAAATTGTGTGAGCTAATTCAAGGCAAGCAGCACTCAATTTTGTTTTTGAAGGTCACCATAGACCCATGAACAAACCCAAGAATCACCCAGAGTTTGTGTCTTTGCTGCTGCAACCACCAGACCCCCCCAGTCTGAGAGATAAGGAGCGAGAAACGCTCGAGGGAGCTGCTCCAGCGGCAGGGGCTGAGGGCTTCTGAAGTTCTTCCAGTTGGTCTTGTGACAGAGCTGGCAGGAACATTTCGAGCAAGTTTCACCAAGCCAGCAACACGTTTGCAAAAATATTTAATTTTCTCACCAATAAAATGAGCAATAAAACTTTGAGGTCCACATCACAGGGTGGGGTAGATTTTTTTTTAACCCGTGCCGCTGCGAGATGTATGCAGGTAGCTGTATAAAAGCTCCCGGGAGCAGAGAATTTTGGAAGGCACCTTTTCCAAGGGTCCCGCTACCTCTACGATTGTTTCGCCGCCCTTCTTTAATGAAGAGGTCAGAGCAGAAGCCCCTGGCTGAAGAGAGCTGGCCACAATTATTTTGGCAGCGCAAAATAATTTACCGCGGCGGGGGGTTGTCAGCCGGGACAGGCGGCAGGAGGGAGAAGGCCAGCCGCCCCCCCCGGGCGCCCCCCCAGCCCCTCAGGGAGTGAAGCCAGAGGGTGTCGCTGGGCGGCCCTCTCCCACCCTCCTCTCC
>NW_008794952.1:520167-610167 GCF_000699145.1 Aptenodytes forsteri | reverse complement strand
TTTATCCACAACTAAGAAGATCTAAGTTTGTCTTTTTTTTTTTCCTGTGCATAAATGACCAGACTTTCAGTTCATTCCCAAATACGCTTGCAAGCACAGCACCACGTCTCATCTCCTTCCGATCACCCAGCATGGACCACAACTTCTCAAGCTGTATCTATAATGAACTTGGTACTTCCTCTGCAGGTTAACCAGAAAGACTACTAACAAGCTAAACCAATTACCTGTGAGGTGGATCAAGGTAAAAAGAAAACCTAAACTCATCGCAAAATTCACTGGGGTCGTACGTCATCAAAATGAAGCTTTTAAGAGGCCTAAACTCAGATTTGAAGATAGGAATTTGCTAATCTAAAACCTAAACTTTAGGTGACACCTGATTGTATTCCAGGTTATATGTATTATGGCACAATGAGCTCTACCTTAAATAAGCTTAGGACTAAAATTAGGTTAAATTTATTGTTGCAAAGAATGAGGGGCAGTGAAAGACTTGTCAAAAGTGTACGCAGCAGTTGCAGGCGCCCAGTGCAGCAGCTGGGGCCCTTCAGGAGCACTGGAGATCCAGTCCCCTACAAACACACGCAGGTTGTTTAGAGTGCCTTCAGATGAATTTCATATGTACTGTTCATAATATTTTCTTCGTAATATTCAATATTCAAAGACTAAATGTCAAAATGTCCCAGTTAGACGCATTAATGACTCTTAAAGGTATATATTGCAGCTGGAAGTCAATGCATTTACTATATACACTGCAGGCGTTAATTCTTAAAGTACATATGCTTTCTCAGATTATCCAGGAACATCTAAAGCAAAGATCTGTCCCAGCTTGAGAGGTGATATGTTCCCTGCTTCCTGAGAGCCCAGCAGCTTTTGGGGAGAGAGGGGCTGGAAATCCTGTTTTTATTTGTATTTATGAACAACCGGTGGCATTGGTTGTGCTATAGAGTCTGACGGGTGTAGGGAGGACTACAGCAGGACTGCCAAGTTGCTGGTGCTTAGGGAACAAACCAATGAAAACAAGCACCATACCCACTGCTTTGCAGCTGGTATGTGAAAGGATGCTTTAAACCATGGCATCTGGGAAGCTACCTTTAACACTCACTTTAGTGTCCCTTTACACAGCCAGTATGGCGTAATGGCCTTCAGCATGAGTAAGAATGTGGCTGTAGTGCTAAACAAGGGAAAAGGAAGAAAATGTTGTCTGTCTCTCATTGTTTTATTTCCTATCTCAGTCCTTGGCCTTATCTATCAGGGCTTTTGTAGCATTTTTCCCTCTTTACATATAAGGGTTTGCCTATAAAGTTAAAGCACCTGTAAGCACCTGTAAAACTCCCACAGGAGCTTGTCTCCTTTGCTCTTTCTCACCTTTCTCCGTGTAAACTGCACTGGAAAGCAGCCTTGCTTAGACACTGCTGAGTGCCACAGCCTGGCTGAGGGAGGAGGCTACAGTTCTCCGCATTCCATCAAAGTGGAAAAGAAACTTCAGCTTGCCAGTACCTGAGACACATTCAGGCACATCTGATTAAAAGTGTGCTATGGAGACTGGGTAATGATGAAGACGAAGAGGAGCCCACAGAGAAGGGACAGAGGAAGATGGAAATGAAAAACTAGAAGGGAAAGGCGCTGATGTTAAATCCTCTTCCTCTTGAAAACCATCACTTCTTGAGCCGTAACATGTAGCCCTTTGGCCACTTTGCATTTGCTGCTTGTTCTGAAGGCTGTGTTATAAATTGAGCTTTTAATCAGGTGCCTGCTGAAGGAGCAAATGATAAGAGAGAAGTGGGAGTCACAGCCTGCTCCTCACTGGCCACTAGCCGTGGCAGGTGACATGTGGTCAGTGGCGGGAGCTCACCACGGGGACTTGCAGCCACGGCACCCCAGTCCTTGAGGAGGAAGAAGCAGGAGGACCCTGACACTGGCACACCAGCTCTCAGGCACTCCAGCTATGAAAAAGCGGGGGCAAAGAAAAGATAAATGACGTTATTTCCATCTGTTGCAACACGGAAGCTTACACCACGGTAAATTAAGCAATCCACTCAATGTAACAGGGCGTGCTGATAGAAACCTAACAGCTCTTACTCCAAACCTTCACCTGGGACGCCATAAACCCCATCTTAGTTTTTGGGCTTTAAGTTTCTGCCAAAGTGAAACAGACTATTGTGCAAAACCAAGCAGACATTTCTGTTGGCAAGAATGGGATTTTCACAGACACAGAGCGTATTTAAAAACTGTGGTTCAGCAACAGCGACAGCTATCACTGTTTAACCTTGAAAACATAAGAACCCCTCTAATCCAAAAGTGCTACCTCTATACTTTGACATATCTGAACACTAATTTTAAAGGTGTAAACTATTTAGTAGGTATAAAGGATAGTATAAACACAGTAATATCATACTTACCAGTAAAATTTTTAGACACGATTAAAACAGCTGGTATCTGCCACACAAAGGCAGTTGTATAAGAGAGGCAGAAAAGCTTAATCCTGTCTGTGAGGCCTTTAAAGTTTCCACTAGGATGAAGGGCGCTATAAAAATATTTTTAAGCCTGTAACTAGCAAAAATGACTTCATTATGATCTCATGTGCTGCCAGAGCACCAATTAAATTGACTTGATAATGTTATGATTAGGCTGTACTTTTCATCAGTTACAAAGCTCTTGATTGAAGAAGAGATTTGCAACATTGAAAGAAATGACCTTGTGATACGGATTTTTATCAATGACTTTTTACCTTGCTGGTTTCCAATTACATGACAAATAAATAATAGTACTTGCAGCTTCTATTATACTTCTGAGGATCCCAAAGTACTTTGCTGATTAATTAGCTTCACAAGAGCTGTGAGAGTTAGATACATGTTATCCTGTTCTTATTAACAATTCAGAATTCAAATGTGGTATCTTTGCCCCATTCAAATAAATGGCAAAAATCCTCTTGACTTTAGTAGGGGTAGGATTTCACTCAGGGAGTTTAAGCAGTTTGACCAAGGTCACAAAATCTGTCTGCAACAGAGCTGGGACATCTCTCCTTTCTCACTGCCACCACAGTTAAAGCCATAAAGTAACTCAGGTAAAATGTACCCAAGGTTTGAATTACACTTGATCCTGTACTTCCATTGTCAAAAAGTCACCTTTAAAAGTCATAACATAATATTTTAATCATAACTTGATTAAAAAAAAACAAACAAACAAATTCACATAATTTAAAAACCTTTGATTGGAGAAAAAAGAGCACATATTCCACAAAGCAGTGGAATTTTTCAGTCTATAATATAAAAGTTTGAGAACACTTGTTTTTCAGTATTTATATGAACACATACATTGAATAAATGTGTTTGTATTAAATATGTTCTAATATTTATCTCAACATGAATTCATAGAAGAAAATCAATGCACATTCCAGCAGTCTATTCAAGTTTCTCAGCTTATGCTAAGGAAAATTCAAAATGACCTAAGCAATTACATCATAATAAAGAATAATTTAGAAAAAAAATTTGTATTCCTTGATGCTCTAAAATGTATACTTCATGGTTACAGTTCTTTCTCAGAGCTCACTGCTGCTTGGGTACAGTGCAGTGGGCGTTCTCCACACTGCACTCCAGACTTCTTTGAAAAGTTATAGAAAAGAAGGACAGAAAGACAACTTGGTTTTCACTTTTCAATTATGGAACAGAGTCAAGAAAAAAAAGATCTTGCTAGAATCAGTTCAAAAAATGTGGCAGCTAGAGCAGTGACAGCTAAGCTGCGTTGCTTGCTGTCCACCAGGCAGGCTGCTTCCCCATTGGAAGAGAAACGGAACCTGAGCTACCTTTTTATTTTTTGAAAGTATATGTCACCTTACACCAACTAATCCTTTGCCAAAAGAAAAAGCATGAAAAAATTCCTCTATTTCAGGGATTAAAGCCAAACTCAATGCCTATCCCTGAGTTTGAGCTAAAAGAATTATGATAGCAACCCTAGCTCGTTGCTTCTCTCTTTCTTCAAAAGATATTCCAAGGATGTTGCGGTAGATGTGAAAAACTCTTTCATCATCAATTGTCAAATGTGGACAGAGTGGTGGAATGTAATTCTTGCACTGGTTCTCCTCTTGTAGTGTTGGTGGAAGCAGAGACCCTAGAAAGGGAAGATGCAACCAGTGCAAGAGGTGCAACTGCATGGAGAATGGGAAGGTGACACCTACAGACATTTATAGTCATTTACAGGAGATGCGACACTTGTGGCAAGAAAAAACAGAGACCTGGGATGACCTTCAGTACTGACTACATGGTAACCAGTGTCAGAAAAATGCTCCCCCTCCAAACACGTTATTACAAAGCTGAGGATTGCTAAAACCACTACAATTAAATGCAGTGAATTAGATAGTGCTAACCAGAGCCGGTTGGTCTACACGGTACAATAAGCATTATGTGGGCAGGCTAGCCCAACTGTGACCTGCATGGGGATCCCAGGCTTCTAATGCTATGACAATTTCAAAATGAAACCATTCTTTCAAAATATCTTTACTCTTGCAATGCCTTTTTATTATAATAAATTTACATTAAAAGTTTTATATATTTTCATATGCAATATAAAAATATTATAATATGTTATTAAAAAACCCCATGCAATTTCATTTGACCTGCATGCATTTAGTGCAGTAGCAGGGAGAAAGAAAGAAGTTTACAATCAACATTTGATCTGGCTGCCAGCTCGGTAATAGCAAAGAAATGAAGCAGGTTTTCATGGTATGCACAAAGGCTCCAGGCAATGCCAACCTTGTGTCTTAAATTAACACTTAGAGACAAAGCAAAGCATAAGCCCTTTTACAGTTGTAAAGCCACACAAGTGGCTTTATCGGTTTTGACCCATAAATGCCAAATTTCACATAAACCACGGTGTACCATAAAAACTTCTTTCAAGTTGCCTTTTGCAGCCAACTCAGAAGTCACGTACTGATCTCCATAGATCTTAGGTAGAAAATCGCTGCTCTTCACCATCCAGGAATTACTGTTAGGCAAAAGGAGTTCTCCGTAGTGCAGCATTCCCCAAATCCACGTGCACTGTATTTTGGGGGGTTCTGGCACATATCCAGACTATAACAAGCAATGTAAACTGGTTATGCTACAAAAGACTACCTGTACACACAGGTACTCATAATATTGATAGTGGGATTAGATTATATTCCTGTTTATGGACATGAAAATGAAGACAAAGTCTCGGAAGACTCTGTGTTGACAATTCACAATTCAGTTTTCAGTAAGTGGATATACTTATATCACAGATATAAAAATAAAACAAACAAAATAAAACCACAGGATTTTCAAAAGTTTTTATTTAAGTTCACAGAGCCTGGAAAAATCCTGAAGATATGCCTGTAGGAAGACACGTTACTACCTCCTGGGATATTAGCAATAAGATTTATCACCTTCTTCCAAAGACTCCCAGCAAGAAACAGTGTCCAACTGAGTTTGGAGAAAACAGATAAAAGATTTGACCTCCGGTCGGTAATAACAGCAGTGGACACTGAACTAGATTATCTGGCCAGCAGGGTGAATTAGCTTGACCACTAAGTGGACGTGATTAAAATCAGGGATGGACAGACTTTCTAGCAGACAGTAAGAGGAGAGCAACATAAATCACTCCATTTCACGTGTCTTCTGGCATACCATGTTTTGCTTTTGGAAGGATATGTCGCAAAGCTGGACACAAATAAATCATAGTATCTATTTATCTGCTAAGGCTGCAGCTGATGAAGTAAAAACACTTTGTGCATGATTAAATTAAAAACAAAAATGGCAACTTGATCCCCCTCCCCCCCAAGGAAAGCTTCTATGCTGCACAATACAGAAGATACTAAAGGAGAAACAACGAATTCACATGTGCCATGTATATCAAACTTTTTTTCTTGATATTTCTGCATTGGATTTTCTGTCTCTTCTCTCTTCACCTATACTCTCCTCCTTTATTGAATGCAAACTCAAAGAAGCTTAAATCAAATATACAAAGTCACGAAGTTCAAGCAGATTTGAAATTAGGTGAAGAAAGTTCACTCAAACTCACAGACTGTATTTCTGGCTTCAGCTATTCTGAAAACAAACATAATCTGTATCCATAGGGGAAGAACCTGAAGCAGCCTCTAACAGCAGAAATGTAGATCTAAGTCTTTTCAAATGCAATGGATTTTAATAAACTTTTCTTAAAATGTCCTTTGACTTCCTATTGGCTGCTGGGTGGAATGGGGCAACACAAACCTCACAAATTATTATTTCAAATATTTTTGATATTGGTATTCTTACAATCATTATTTCATTACTATTCAAGACTTGCAGTCAAGATTATGGTTTATAAAAATGCTAGGCTCTGGTAGTTTATAAGAAATCATATTTCTGTACAATTTATTTTCTGTTAATGCTTATAGACCGCCACAGCTTCTAACCATCTACACCCCAGTGTGGATGTTATGCCTCTTTCTTTGCAGTAAAGGATTCCATTTTCTTCTTTGACAAAAATACTCTGATAATCTGTTGTTTACTTCTAATCGGAATTTGCAACATCGTCTGCATTTTTAAAGCTTCCAAAAATATGCTAAAATGAGGTTTAAATAAGGATCATACAATGGGTAGTATTCATTCGAACAAATATATGCAACTGGTGTTGTCATGCTTACCATTAATGTAGCACCATGAAGGGCAATAAAATAAGTTGAGGCAGCCAAGAATTTAATACTGAAGTAGATACACACAAATTATAAAGCTTGACAGTTCATACAAATCCAAAGAAAATTCTAACAATTAAGATATATATACGGTGAGGCTTCATAATCCATCCAAACACTGACAAGAATTTTGTCTAACTCATATTCAGATACTAAGTAATTTGAAGCTAACACATTTTACATTACAAAGAACATTAATGAAAGCCTCTTATTTTAAAGATCCTCTCCCTAGAAAAATGGTCTGTGACACTGAACCGTGTTTTTATTTCCAGCCTGTGAATATACATGGTGAAACTTCACCATCATTAGTGAAGATCCACTTCCCCAGGTGTGGAGAATATTATTTTCCCAGCTGTGGCATGAATGGAGGGAGAACAAACAAAGGTGTGGAAAAGAGACCAGGAAAAGAGTAGTATATGAACTGAAATAGAAAGCAAAGGGGATGTGCGAATGAAGGCTGTGAGGGGGGGGAGGGAGGAAAGGGAAAAGAGTATGTGTACAAGATGGTATTAACAGTCCAAAAAAACCCGCATGAAGATGAGAGGGACTAGAAAGCAAAAAGTGAAATCCAGAAATGGTGGGAAATTATGCTGATGAAAAAACAGGCTGGGGGTTGTAGAAAAAGAAAAGCCCTTTGGCCTCACACATCAGTCCTAAGTGTGACCTACTCTTAAGCACAGAAAAAAAATAAAAGCTGAATAAGCCAATGATGTTTATAAAATCTGTAGACAGTTTTCTATGGATATAAGCTGGGGTTCTGGAGAAAAAATAAATTTCATAAGTAAATACATACCTATGTGTAAGCACCAACTTACTGAACTCCTAGCTCTGGGATATCAGGTGCAAAAAACAGCTATCAAGGGTAAAGGAACTGAAGTTGATTTTAGCCTCACAATTCTTTACTGCCAAAGAGCCAGAACTTAAGTGGTTCACACTGCAAATTTTGCAGCCCAAACCAAGCATGTACAGCATTATTATATAAAATCGATATAGAAGTGTCATCTGCAAAATCCCTACCTGCCCTGCCTACCCCTATACCAGAACGTGTATGTGATAACAAAACAAACTGCAGCAGATTCATGCTGTTCCTGCAAGGGGGAATATTTTTACATCCAAGCCTTTTCCTTTGCCCTTTTTTTGTTGTCAGTACAAGCAGCAGAGAGAATTCCTTCTGCTTTATGAAATGGTTCATTAACAACCAGTTTTGACGAGATACTAATGATGTTACCCCAGTTGCCTGCAGCCTCACCTCATTTCAGGCCTGGAGGCAATAACGGAGGCGCAAAATTCTTAGGAGTTTCATCATGGTCACCATCAGCAGACTGACTGCTGACTGTAGTGACCAGAACCATCAAGCTGTGTTATACTGGTAGGAGGAGGGACAAAGAGAGAAATCCTGATGGTCAAAAGTTTTATGAAAGACAATTCCTGAATCCTTGAGCTTGTTATTGCTAGATTTTACTTAGCATAAATAAGAGAAATAAATGCTAACCCTTAATCATAACATGATTCTAATAACCCTCATTCTTTCCAGCATGAAATAAAAGTCAAATACTACATATTAAAAACTACAAAAAATATTTGAGCTTTCATTATTTTTCTCTTTGTTATTTTTTTCTCTAACAATTTATTACAGTAGCCATGCTACTCACAGACAAAGAAACATTTTTTCATCAAAAGGAATTGCAAAGATCCATAAGAATATGTCATGACTTAGAATAGGGCACATCTATTATTTAGCTACATAGCACCATAAATATATAGTGGAACAGAAGGAAAGTCATCTCACAGGTAGTAATGGTCTTCCCCTCATACTAATCCACTACTTTGTAATCTCATGCAGTCTGTAGAGTATTAGAGATCCTTGTAAAAACATAAGTGACAGTTTCAGAAATTTTTTTTAGTTTTGTAAAATAAATCTCCAGTGGATTTACCTCATAAAGCTAAATCAAAGCTGATGTTTTTAGCAAACAACACTCATAATAAAGATGATAATGGGTTTATCCCTTTCCATATGTTCTTACCCATTTGTTTTTGTTTTGCTTTGAATTTCAATTTTTATGGTTTTATTGAAGTATCATGAAAATACTTACATACATAAGAATTTACAGGGAAAACATCATAATCCAACAGGTATCAAGTATGATTCTGAAACCTAAGCACAAGTACTGGTAGAAACATAATTATTTTTGAAAAGCATGCGGATTGCAGAGGAACGTAATGGGTGGAAGAGATGTCACTGTACTGGAGGAAATGGTATGTAAAAAGGAGCATTCCCATTATGTGCACTAGCTGGCAAATCCCATCCCTATTTTCAGGCCAAAGAACCTCCACTAAAAGGATTCAGTCCTTGCTTTAAAGTATTGTCCTGATCTTTGTCCCATGGGACCTCCCATGGGGGCTCACAGGGGCTCCATCCCAAAGGTGCTCACCCACTGGGAGACTTGGAGAGAATGACCTTGAAGATATTTCGATGCTGTATGCTGCTGACACATCTAAATAGCAGGCTGTTCTCTTCTTTATGTTACTTAGAAATTTCATCAAGCTTTAACATCTGATGTTTCTATGCTCTTCAGCTGACAACCCCAAGTAGCAGAGTCTGAAGTAATCCAGCAGAGTGATAAACAAGCCTTGAATTACTGTAGCAAAGTCCACACCTGGCAGGAAAAGGTGCAGTCTTCAGCACAGCCTACAGTGGCAGAAAACTTTCTTTCTATTTATTTATCTAGGATTAGGAAACCCAGTTCAGCACTTTAACAGTCACAGGCAAATGTCCTCTTTAGCGATGCTATAATAATTCCTTCTGTTCCTGGAAGTATTTTCCTTCCTCACCGGCATCACTCCCATCATGCCCAGGCAGAGTCTAACAGGCTCTTCATCCATCGAGTGATGTCTTTCAGACACAGGGGCATGTTGTTGATGCCATTTTCTCTTCCTGACAAGAAGGAAACAGAGTTGAGTGTGTCTGTACACTGATTTTATAACTTCTAATAAAGTCATTTAAAGTTCCAGCAGATATACCAAATGCAAAAGGGGACAAAGCTCATTTTCAAATGTCAAAGTCCTTTGCAGAGAGTAACAAACAGCTGTACTGCTGGAAAAGGACAGACCTGCAGAACTAAACACATCAGTACTGCAGTTCAAGAGCTGGTACTGAGGCTATTCCCAATGTAAAAATTCTAGTCTACAGTTTGCACACAGTTATCAAAAACGCTGGAATATCCTAACGATTCTTAGGTTGTTTAGTGATTTCCTTCTGATCAAGACTTCCATTTGGTTGGTATAAAGAAATATGTGATATTCTTTAAATATAAAGATTCCATTTACGTGTGTACTGCATTGTTTTTTCTTTCTTTATGATTAAGCGGTTATTAAATTCCAAGGACTTTTTTTTATTTTTAAATTTTTATTTTCTAACAAGATGATCATCCTATATTAAATAGAGACAGTAGTTGACTGTTCAGGTTTCAGACCCAGACATTTGACACCGAGATGACAAATTCTGAAAATCTGGATATCATAAGTCAAATTGTTACCTGCAGCAACTCATTCTAAATATGAAGCAGGCAAAAACTTTTTGCTTACTAGAACTTCCTACAAACCAGCTGGGATAAGGGAACAGGCCTTTATTTATGGACATTCACATAATTTTGCAGATGCCATGAGTCCTCCTTGATAAAATTAAGCCATTAAAGGATAAATAATTTGGAAAAAAAACTAAATCCAAGTGGTCAAATATAACGAAACTGTTAATTTAGAAATACAGATTTCTCCTTCGTTAAGGAATAGTTTGGAATTATGATCTGTAATTGTTTTGGGATCCAAACTCCTTTTCTTGCATGTATATGTGGGGACAGAGGCAACTTGAGGTTAGGGAATTAGCCACTGCAAATATTAATTACATTACTTCGGTAGAAATTATACTATATCTGTTATTAGTCAATAAAACATTATATTTCTCATTAGAATTAAGCTGTATAATTAACTTTCTTATTCTTAATACTGTGGTAAAAGGAGGCTTGACAGGATGGAGCATAAATGTATTTTACAAACAATCCATTCTGTAATTGGATTGTTCTGAAAATATAATCCTTTCCCTCTGGTTTAAAATTAGTATTTATAATCACAAGTCTTGGTAAATATAAAAATGCAGAAGTCTAAGCCTGAGCAGAGTGTTTTTAGTTCTGTTCCTCTTTTTCCCCCACTCTTCTGCACCTAAGAGTATTTTCTTTGAGACGGAAAGAGGGATGCAGGCTGAATGCTGAATGCAATCTTGCAAATGTTTTCTGGTTTTGCTCCCCCACATTTTCTTTTTCAGAATCCTAATGCAACACTTCCCTGCGCTATCACTTGTTAAAGCCCCGGCTCCTGAACTGTTGTATTTGGCCAGCAATTAAGAAGCTCCCTGCATGAGAAATCCTCCTCCTCACAGAATTCTTAGCCCTCGTTCCCTAATGTTAGCCGAGCAAGACGGTGTATCTTTATACACACAGTGCAACTGCCAAGAAATCAATTCTGTGTGTTTTCCTCCCTTTTACACTTTTAAAGGACCGTGATCAGTTTTCTGTCTCTGTTTCTTTTACACATCCCTTCCTAGCTTTAAAGCGGTGTCTGAACCCTTCCCCTCTCCCCTGGAAAAAAAAAAAAAAAAAAAGGCAAAACAAAACAGGTAGAATTCCTCTGTTACTATTAACACCTAAAAATATGATCATGAAACAAAAGCTTTGCTCCTCTGTCCAATTTGATGTCTTTTTCATGCTGCCTCAGTGATGGCCAAATAATTGGTTGTTCACTTGTGTCCTTGTCTCCCCCGACAGTTCCACAGATGCCCTGAACAATGCTCCAAAGACTGCTTTCAGTAGGGGCAAATCCTCATTAATCATTCCTGGCTGACAGCACAAGGGAACACCTGCATCTGGTGCAGGGACCAAGCAGTGGCTTCTGGGAGCACGCATTAAAAAGACCAACCAATTCAAGTTGTGGGAGTAGGCTTCTAATAGCCATGTGAAAAATCTGTCTCTCGCCGGATTTTCCTTTCATTAAATATCTAAAATTAGACCTGTGGCTCGTGTTGAGATTAAAACACCAATGTATTCTAAGCAAATCAGGAAATGAACAGTACTGTATGTTATGATAAATGGCTGCTAAATTCTTTATGTCTAGATCAAGCAATGTTAGCATTAAATACTGATGAACTGTCACATAATTTTCATTTAGAAATGACTGCACTTTGAGCTTCATGTCCTGTGGTGCTCATAAATATTTTTCCCTGCTATATTTCACAAATAGACTACACTGACTCTACAGATATTTTTACCATGTAGCCCCAAGTCCATACTGTATATAAACTGTTTTTCTGCGCAAGCACATCAACCTTTCTGTGCAAAGTGTTATCAGAAAATGTTCATAGTGCAGAAAGTTACCATAGCCACCCCAGTGCTATAAAGCCATGTTCCAGCTTCCTGTTATAACACTGTCTTAACAGAATAGTTGTCAGGTTTTTTTAAATTGTTTTCATTGCAGTTAGAGTACAGTGGGGGATTTTCCTCCTAAGGAAAATAGGAAAGGAGTGAGGAGAGCAAAAAGAAGTTGCTTTTTTTTTTTAATTTTGTTTTCATAAAAACGAGTCAGATATACTTACCTAAACATGTAGGGCCATTAAAACCTACAGTAGGCTTCCAACTGATTTCAATGGGCTTTGGGTCAGGCCCTTAGGCCCCACATCTGGTCTGTGATTAAATAAGCACATGTCTTCCCACATATAAAATGGAGAGAACCACCATGGGCTGGGGATTACAAACGACTAACAGCGTATTTTTTTGCACATATGACTGAGCACAACCAGGCTTTGAGTCTGTCCATAAAATACATTCACATCTCAAACAAGAAAGCGCTCGGCTGATACAAAAAGTACCTTTTAAAAGGCGGTCAGTTATCCACCAATACACCATGGTGAGGATTTTAGCAGAGGTCAGAAGGGGGAGCAAAGGAAAAAAGTGAGGCAGGGATAAAAAACTACAGAACTCTGAGCATTAAAACATCACTAGCGCTGAGATGCTCTATACAGTGTAAAAGAGCATAAAACACATCTAGGATACAAATTACAAATGTAATTTGACATATATTTTCCTGCAAGTTGATACTGATGGAATTGATTTGGAAAAAAATTACTGAAACAGAATTTTGAAGTGCCTTTTTTTTACCTTTAATGAGAAGGAAAAGTTTGCATCTTCATTTGCGAAGTAAAATCATGTTCTGTACAAGCAAGAATAAAGCTTGCGTGCAGTAGCTTTACAAAAAAACCCCACTGATGACCAAGAGAAAAGCTATGAACTGTCATATTTGGAAAATGAAGAGTTAAATATGCCTATATACCTTACATGTATTTTCATGTTTTATCTTCATATGTGTAAATAGTGTTTTTTACAGTTACTGAACAAAATTTTAAAGATATCTATCTTTTGCATTTCATTGTCAGTTAGAAATAGTGACACTTGACAGACAAATACTTGCTTCCTACAGAATGCAGTACCATCATCTGCACAATATGAGAAATGATGCCATCTAAATGCTGTGAGTTAAGGAGATAAATAAGAGCAGCTAGAACAATACAGACACTTATTTGGCCTATTCTCTGAAAGCTACCAACACAGGAAGTCTTGCTATTTTCACTACCGCTTTCTACTGTGCTTTCATAGCAGCAACTAAAGCATCTGTTCTTAAGAATTTCATCCAGGTGTGGCAGAAATTCGGGTTATAACAGAACAGTTTATTTTAAGAATAATATTTTCATAAGCTCTGTAAAAATCTCAGATCTTTAAAGTCCCTGTTAGGACCTTATGCAAATATGTACAGAAGTCAGGTAAATAAGTGACTGTGTAGATAAGATGTAATTATGTTCACATCTGTTTGTAAGGATGGTAAATATGCTGACACATATAGTGGGCATAGGTATACCTCCTTAGTAATAGACCTTAGTTATAGATAAGAACTACTGAATGTGGGAAATTCCCTTCCGATTTTTTTAACTGAGATCCTTAGCAAATTGTCACACATGCAGAAGGCTAGAAGGCAAATTCTAGCTGCCCTCAGGCAAGTTTCATTAGGCTTTCTGAAATCTTTTAAAATTTGCTGTGTAAATAATTTCACATATAACTTGACAATATCTCCTGCTCAAAAGCAACACGTTTCATGTATGCTTCAAACATAGGGGGGGGGAGTTGTTCAAAGAGACATTATAAAGGTAAAAATTAATGTAAAACATTATCTTGGTTGTTACTAGAAACTCTGATTATTGTATCATATTAAAATTTAAAAATAACTTTGAAAATCTGTTACTTTTATCTCAGGTATCACTCATTTCTCTTAGGCTGGACAGTGAGAGGAGACTAGCAAGTGTAGCTGCTTGCTCTCACTCTCATCAACTTAAAAACTAAGAGGGATCAGCACAAAAGTTTGCACAAAATTAAAGATTAAACCCAAACAAACAAACAAACAAACAAAATGCTACTTTCAGTCCAATTTTAAATACTCATTTCTTTAGACCACTTTGATTTATAATAATTATGAAAATCTTGTTAGAGTTTTCCACTGAAATCCCACGAGACAGCTCTATGGGCATACAGGGATTCTGCACAGCAAGCCTCGCTCACCCCCTCTCCCACTTCTTTTAAAATTTGGAATAAGTCAGTTCCCAGAGGCAAACTAAAACTCTACATATACAATTTTTCATGACAAATGTTATACCAGCTCCAACACTGGGGAAAAAGTGGATTCATTACAATAGGAATTAGGACAGAAAGCCAAAAGCCAAAATACAATCCTTAATAATGTCCTGTCTTCCACCCAGCCTTCCTCTGCCAGCCCTGGAGAAACGTTCTTGACCCAGTCTAAACTATGTGCATAGATCATACACTGCGAGGGGTAAAATGTCAGGGGAATCATGTAGGTAATCTTCATATTAGAAATGTGGTATCCAAAATCAATCTGTAACAGCTTTTTAGCAGTTGCCTTTTCTTAGTAGTTACAGGCAGAGGATAGTATACATAATAGACTAAATTTTTAACCACTCTCCCAAGTAAAGGTGGCTTTCAAAGATTGCATCTTGCTTTTTCACTTCATTCTTATTCCCTAGCCTCTGTAACAGTCATCTGGTGGCCAATTTATTTGGGGTGGGGGTGAAAGGAATGAGGGGCTGCTTAGCTTAAATAATATTAGAGCAATTAGCGTGTCAGAGAAGTTGTTCGTGTTTTTTCCCCTATATTCCTTTCCTATAATCCCTAAAGTATAAGGAATAATTAACTGAAATCCAATTAAAGTTGATTTAGAACACCTGTTTCCAAAATCCTTTGAATAACTTTTTCTTTTTTTTTTTTTTCTTTGCTCTTTGTTTTAAGATGAAATACATATCCCTATTCAGTTGCTTTTAGGAGCCCAGAGATTTGCATTTTCTAGACACGAAGAGAACCTGTTGTAAGAGAGCTGTGAAGACTTAAAAGACCGAAAGAGCCTGGTATGTATATTACAGCAGCAGTAACTTCTTTAACGCTTCCTTTTCCAAATTTCATTCCTTCAGAAAACCAAAATTATCAACACCCCCCCACACCCCCCCAATTTTGTCGTGATAATTTCTGCTTTAGAAATTTGCTACAGTGATGGAGTAAAGCAATAATTTCTGGCTGAACACGCTTACCGCAGCCACCCTGTCAGGATAGGCACTAAAGACAGTGCATCTTGTGCAATAAACACCCACTACCCGTGAAAAAGGATTTGCCTATGCCGTTCACTGCAGGTCTGAGCATCTTTCATCCCCATTAGCTAGCTATCCTGACCTACTGTCATGCAAGTACACTTGAGGACGTGGTCTCCTTTCTTTCCTTTCCTTCACCAACTATTCCTATGCAAAATGAAACAGGACCTGGATCAAAGAAGAACTGGTTTCTAAAGCACATAGCTGTTCACCAGCGCCATGGAGAATTTTAACAGGATTTGTGTTTAAATATCGATTAGGCACCTCTAAGAATCCCTACCCTGACAGTTTAGGCACACTGAAGACAATGATTTAGTGAGACACTTATTACCATAGACCTGTTTTGAGACTAGACATAGTAATTAACGCTAAGCTGAGACTGTAAAAGTGTGACCTATTAAACACATTTTGGAATAAAAATATTTTTACAATTTAGGTATGGTACCATACTCCTATGATGTTCAACTGAATGAAAGAACCCTTCCTACTCAGTATTTGGAATTTTTTTTTTGCAATATAGCTGTCTTCAAAACTATCCTATTTTGCAGAGAGCAGAGGAACATAAGTGAGGACCTCTTACCCCTCTTCATCCTTAAAAGTGTTAGATTTCTTAGCTGAAAAATAAGACATCAGCAAATATTATTCAATCTTATGAATCACGTAATGCATTCAAGCGATCAACTTGTGTAGATACTGATTAACTGTATCAGAGGGGCTGTCTCATTATATATCTTGAGCCTTTTTCATTAGAGCAAATCTGCAAACAAACCTTGAGTGTTTAGATTATTTTGCACCATGCTGTATGTCTAGCCACAGATACAGAATATACCTACTATTTTAAACAGGATTATAGAAAACATGAAAGGGTACTTCCTTAAATATTGACAGCTGAAGGGAAAAAAAGATTTTTAATACAGAATCTGAAAGAATTGGCAGAAAGAAACCTTTTGCCCCTTTGAAGAGCAGCTGCATATTAAACATCTACATTTTTTAAGCACCTTTAAAAAATTACTCTTAGCATTAGCATTACAGTGTTTTAGGAGAAGCCCATGAAATTCAGAAATAGTTACAAAAGAAGGAAAGAATGGACAAGAAATAAATAGCATTATGGAGAACTAAGTAAAAAACTAGTCTTGAATTACCTAAGCTGTTATAGGTAGCAGCCAGGGGTGGGGGGAAAGGTTACATATTTCAAAGATTATCAATTCATTTCATGAAAAACACTTGTGTCTTTACAAAGCTTTTTAGCATCCCCAGTGGTAACTTAAGGTTACTATGAATTGAATTAAAATATTGCATGCAGTGGAGGAAGGTTTCCTACTGTACATGTTTATTTCTACTCTTTCTCTTACCCTTTTCTATTTTGCTGGCTCTTTTGCAGTACATGATTGGTACATAGTTTTTTAGGGTGCTCTGTCTTTTGTTGTTAAAAATATACAGACTCCTGTCAATATTGGAGGGAGATTCTGGAGAGAGACATATAAAAACAGATTCCATGCCTTTATCTTCACACATGAACAGGACTGGTGCAAGGCTCCATGCGTACAAAATACAGACTTCATAGACCACAAAAAGGCCACCACCTTCATTAGTGAACTGCACACACACGCATGAATGACAGATCCAGGCTGAACATGTTGAAAAAAGTCTACATGCTGGTGTCCAACTGCTTGAAAGCTACCACACCAATGCACGTTTCTAGGTGCAGGACAAGAGGCACATCGTAGATCTTTACAAGAGCATCCTCTTATAAAAGAACTTCAAATGCTGATCCTCCATAGAATGAAACAAGGAAGGGAATAGCCCAATACCAAGAACATTTGAAAAAAAACAATAAGGGGTCAATCATTTAACAAAATTAAAACATTACTCAAATAAGTAATGGGGTATGTTCGAGACTTAAAATGTATACAGCCAAGAGTCAGGTGCAGGATTTTTTATGAGAAGGCTTTTAAACTGGTTTTCATTCTCTATTTCCCACAGGATTGCAGCTCTTCCAAGTGAGAAGAAGGAAAAGGTCTGCCTGGGTATGCTGGTTTGATTCCCTGAGTTAGGTGTCTTCTGGTTTTGAAGAAATTATTGTGATGGGAGGTGAATTTAATTTATTTTTCCTATATTAGAGATCGAAGAATTTGAGACATACATCTCTCTCTCATACAAACAAGTCTGAATATACAAGGCTCTGAAGGAAAACCTTTTTGTTCTACAAGTTGTAACCAAAATCCCATTGCCATGGCCACATGGTACAATGGATTAGAACCTTTCACCTTTGGAGATGCCTGTAGGTACATATGCACATCATTAAAACTGGAGGAAAAGGTGATTTTCAGCTGTGACATCACGTGCATTGGGTGTAGGAACAAAGAGGGGACTTTTACTCTCCTCTGCATGATTACCTTTCCAGTTCTGCCGTTCTCATAGCCTCTGCATATCTACTACCTTTTCAGAAAGGCTTGTAATGCTCCAGAGCATGGAGACTGCATCACACAAAGGAAAGGACCGACACTATGTTTGCATGGAATATTAAAGATACGCTGTGCCAATGAATGAGCTAAAACTGAAATATTTTATGAAAGCTTTCCAACCATTGAAAAAAACCAGGCGGCACAAGATATATCTAATAATCAGGGTGCCAATAGATTAGGGAGTTAATTAGAGAAGGAGATCCTCATGGTAAGAGCCTGGATAATCAGGATTCTATTGTTTTCAATATTGACAACAAAGGAGGGAAAGTTAATGGTAACACAGACACTTTCATTTAGTGCTCTTCTTAAATGTTACTATTTCAGTGCCTGCTATCCAAATAAAAAATTCTGTATGAATTCAGTCCCAGTTCAGCATCTGCAGGTGCAAAACTCAAATAAATTACTGGGGAAGGGGCAGATGCTGACAGGATTGCAGTCTAGACTCCTCACTCTAAATCCATTTAGTGCTATTAACCATGACTGGGTGTAATAGCTCTGTGTACATTAGCACCAGGATAATTTTCCCTATTTTGCTAAATATCAAATGTGTGTATTCATACTTACTATCTAGAGATAACAAAACAAAAAGGCTAACATGCCTCTTTGCAGTATAGTCTATATTTTCAAACGTTGACTAAGAAAAAAAAAAATCAAAGTACGCAGGATTTCTTAAATTATAGCAATATTATTCCTGGACTAAACAGTGGCACCAGATAAAGTATTTCTTTTTAATACAAACAGATTTCATACACAAAGAGTACACGATTTAAAAAAAGGTTAAGAAATGTACACTTCCACTGCATGCAAACAGCAATAGAAACCTAACTCAATCAAAAGATAATCTCGTTTAAGTGAATACATTCGCTGTGTAACAACCCATATTTTATTAAGTTGCCCAACATTTTTGAACCCCGATAAGGAAATGGACCTATTCTGGGGACAACACGGATATCTGCTGCAGAGATTATTTCTGCTATATACATCTACCCTTGTTAAGAAACAACGAAGAAAGGCGATACGTAAACACAGGGAGGAAACAGAAGCAACACTGAAAGTGATATTGAACTAGAGAGCCCTCCTTTGTGAAAAGAAATAAAGCACAAGATTATCTGGAAAGAAGAGAAACTAGCACCAAAACGTAGGGAGAGCCAGGAGGTGCAAGGGAGGATGGGCAGAGAACAGCCAGGGTGTGTGGTGGCTGGGAGAGTCAGGTTGCACTCAGAGGAGGCAAAGAGATCTGAGGGTAAAAAGCCAATTAATGGATTAAAGGGTAAGTATCCAAGTTCTGAAACAGAGGGGTGATAATATAGGCAGCTAGGGAGAGGATTAGAATAAAGAAGTGATAACAGTATTCAGCTGAGAGGGAAGGCTGTCAAGAACTGAATGGGAAAAGAAGGTAAGACAATGAAAACAAAAACCTGTCATTTAATCAAGGGCTGTGATCGCGAGAGCCCAGACACCAAGGGAAAAAAAAAAAATAAAAGAAAAAACCCCACAGTTTGGTTTCAGCTCCAAGTGTCCTGAAATCATTGTTGGAGGGCAGAGACAGATGGAAGATTTGGCCACGACTATATGAAATTAAGTGGGTAACAATGAGTTTGGAGCAATTACCACATTCAGTTCCTCAGTGCTGTTTCTCTGAACTGTTTGCCACTAGGCAGTTGCTTGTCCCAAGTGTACAGAGCTGAGGATTTGCAACAAAAGATACAGTGCCTATTTATGGAGCTGTATGAGGAAGTGTGGGCTATGCATCTCTTTTCTGGGGTTTCACAGTACCAAAGTATAAAACACTACTTTTAAAAGCATTGTTTCCCAGGTATGTATTATCTTACTGTGCAGTCTTAGCTTCCACACCGTCTCTAACACTATCCAAAGCATACTTTGAACTTAGCCCTTTTCCATTAAAAAATTATAGAGGTTTGCTAGGGAGGCTTGGGTGGGGACCGATGTGTTTGGGTTTTTTTCATTCAGTCCCCTTTTGCTTCTTACTGTTTACTCTTTACTGACCTGGCAATATCTTGTTTTCTTCTTCTGTGTAATTTATTAATATTGCCCTGTATTCTATACCTTAAATATGCTAAATCTATACCATAAATTATAGCTGTCATGCCATATTTCTTCCAAGGGAAAGTTTAAGAGGACTTCAGAGTTGTAGAAATTTAGCAATACTTTTAAGTGACAGCAGGATGGTTTTAATACAATCTGAATGAGACAAAAGTTAAGATCTTTTTACCAGAAACATATTTAAGCAATTATGGCAGAGTATATCAACAAATTTTAACTGAATCCATTTGTTAAAGGAAAAATATTTAATAAACAAACAGAAGTGCTCCCCTTGGCTTTGAAATTTTAGATCCTTATAATGCTTCAACCAGTCTTAAAATCCATCTTTTCATGTATCCCATACTTTTCTCAGTGAACGGGGGAAACATTTTTTCTTGGCATGATTCATATAACCGACCACAGAATGATGAAAAATGGTGAACAACCATCAAGGCTTGATTTTGCCTTAAGATACTGACATCTATCTTCCACTGATGTCAGTGACCCAAGGTCAAAACTAAGCCGTAATTGTCAGGCAAAAAAATCTCTAATGGTAAAAGCACAGGACTGGAAGTTGGAAATGGCTGTGGATTAACACTGCCTTCTTCCGCTGCTCTGTACATCAGCAGGTGCCTCAGTCTCGGGCTATAAAATGACCTTTATGGGGGTTTTTTTGGAAAAGAGGATTCTTTCACCCAGGACAACTAAGCTGGGAGCAGGCCAAGAATTTACATGGAAGTGGGACAGTGGCAGAATCAGCTGTGAAAACTGGGATGCCCATATCCCAAGCAAATCACCCGAAAACTGGGCTAGAGATCAGCTAGTGTTTCACCACGCCTGTTGGACTGCTCCATTTGTACAAGTACAGACACATGACGCACAGTCATCTTGAGAAGCAGTTTAACATAAGCCAGCAAGTTTTACACCAAAGCAGATGGGAACCATGGAGCAATTCATTAACACAGTGCTACACTGAAGGGAGGAAGGGAGAGAAGTGGAGGTAAGGGCATGAAGAGGGAAAGAAGGAGGTAAAAGACAGGGATGAACAGTTAGGAGGGTAGTGTCTGCTGCACATAGATACACCACAAGAAATCTGATTACATCCTGCTATTTTTTAAGCCAAAGACTGACACAAAATTCAACATAACTTTTGTCAAACAAATGCACCGAGTGAGTGCTTGGATTCTCAGGATGACAACATAGTAACCAAAAGACCACAACTATATTTCTGTACCTAACAAGTTCAGTCATCATCTATTAGAATTTATGGAGACCAAATTATTTTTTTCCTTTCTAACATGTCTTCCAGTATTCAGTACTGTCTGACCAGTCTTCACTGTCACTGGAAGTATAAACTGGTAGACATCATCGCAGATCATTTTCTCTTCTTGACCTCTTCCAGACACAGGGTACTTCTCTTTTATTATACATTACTGGTATTCATCTTATTCTCCATGAGGCCAAAAATGCCAGTTCACACCTTTGTAGTCTCTCACCTTGATGCTGTCTCCCCTTCAGCATTCTTCCCTCACTACACTTCAATTCCTTTCCTGCCTGTTGATCCTACCACAGTACTCTGGTAATACTTTGAATTGGGCAGATTGCCTATTCCTCTCACAGTTTGGAGAACTACAAGTCATACTGGGTTTCGAATGCTAGCATATTTCAGAGTGTGTGTTTGCTAAGGTAGTGAATTTGATTCATGGATTCCCATATTTACAAACTTTAAAAAAACCACACACACCCCCGCCACACATACCCTTCACTAACCAGAAACTGTCACAAGAATGGATGAGAGAAATTCTCTGAGAAACAAAGGATGAGTCTTCGCCTGGATTCTTGCATAGCATGTAGTCCTATCAGTAAGGAGCAAATATCCTCCCCCCGCCCCCGCCCCAACTCTCTCTCACCTTGGAAAAGTTACAAGATTCTGAAAAATTTCTGCATAATCTATTTTACTTCCTCAAGCGAGCAGTTACTGCTGCTAATATCTTTTTTAAGAATTCTGTTCAAGTGTAACCTTGTGAAGAGCCTGCTAAAGTTCTGGGCTTAATATCAGCCAACATCTGGGCAGAGAAAAGTCTCTTACAGGAAAATCTTACTAAATTAAAATGGTTAGATACATAATTTTTATGAGGTTTACCTAAATTCCAGGGTATATGGTAAAATATTTTTTCCTGGTTTGGGGGAATACTTGCTTCCCAATTTGGAATTTAGTTTGTGATTGTAATAAACTGGCTTGCTGGAAAACTTTGGTGCTAAAGACTTTGGTGCTAAAGAGGTCCTAAAAAAGCTTAACTGGAATTGTCTCTAGAGTAAAATGTGTTAACATTGATAAAGTGGGGTGATTTTATGTCCCATATTTGGAGTAATTTGTAAGAAACTTCATTTAAATGCAGAGATTATTCAGAGATTTAATCAGAGATTATTTTCTCCTTTAAAGTAGGAAACAGTTTTCTCAGTCTTAAAGTGATCTGAAAGATCTAAAATTGTTTAAAAAATTAACTGAAACATAGGGAAAACTATGTTAAACTATTATTGTTTATCACTATTAAATGTGATTATACAACATTTAACTTTAATTCAATATATTATGATTTTGTGGACAACACAAAGATTGTAGACAACACAAAGAAATACACACTTTCCTAAAAGTAGTATTTTGATAATATATATGGGGAAAAAAGCAATAAGACAATTCTCTGGACATCTTTCTTGGCAATATCACTTTTAAAAAAAAAAGTGAAAGCCACAAATTTTATAATTTTATAAATTGGAAGTTCCTGTTACCAAAAAAAAAAAAATCAGAAATTATTTGGTGTAAAAATGCCATGTTTGCGACACGCCAGGTGTGACTCAACTGAAGCGAGTTCAGCTGCAGTTGACAGTTTCCAGAGTCTGTTCAGTGACTGTACAATACGAACGATTAAATGAGAATGGATTATCAGAACTGAAGTTCTGCACTCAAATGCCAAGAATTATCCCAACAAACTTAAGCTTGTGAATAGTATTAAATGTAAGATGCTTCCTAGAGTCACCATACAGTCAATAGCACTTCCACAAAGCAATATTATCGGAGCTTAAGCTAATGGGTTGAATCATCTTCTCTCAACAATTATTTTACCCTAAAGTTCAAAAATTTTAAGAAATTATAGAATACGAGTCCCTTCCAACCATTTACAGGAAACTGCCTTGCATCATCTGATGCTAACATTAGAAGTCAAAACTATCTGAATGCCTGATGATTGATCATTGGTACATGGTTTACAGGTGTGTTAGGAAGGTAAAGTGCCATAGGACATTCCAGGAGACTACAATAAGCATCTGGAACTGATAAATCTGGAACTGAGTTTGTGCTGGAAAATCACTCTTGAGAAGACCACTGAAAAATCTCATAAGAGCAAGTTTATACAAAACTTTATACAGCAGACTCTTGTCTTGATGGAGCTTTAATCATTACTGCTTAAAGGTTGAAATTATGTTCTGGAGCCATCTATTTCTCTCCATTGCCTCAAAGGCATCTTAGTTGACTAGGCTTCTAACTTAGACGTTACAATGAAGTTTATGTAGTTGGGATCTTCAGTTCCTAAGAACTCAGTATACTTAAATTGTAAAATATCTAAGAGGCCTGAAAGTACCTGAGTCATAGCTGGGATTATTCCCCGCGCACACGCCCCCGCCCCCATGTTTAAGAAGGAAACCTCTATAGTACACAAGGATCAGAAGACATTTTGAAAATGGAATATAGAGTAAAATATAACCAGCTACCAAGGGTAGCTAATGCAGTCTTAAATCAACAGCTATCTTTGTTAAGATATCTGATTTTTCTGGAGAAAAAAAGAGAGTAGTTCTCTCTCAGCCGGACTAGTGAAGGAACTGGCAGAGTGCCACAGCAAATTACTGATGAAGTTCGAGAAGATGGGAATTAGAAGGAAAGCTGTACAGCGGGAAAGGAACTAGTTATACAAGACAGAAGCAGGTTATAGTTACAGATTTATCCCTTGTCTGGGAGGCTACTGCTAAAATTTTTCATGGCTCATTCTTGAGACCCATCTTGTTTAATCAGAAAAAAATCAGAACTGCTTGATGAAATATGCAGATGACAATGTTGGGAGGTATTTTTCAATACAAAGAATTATAATATCATGCAAGAAAAAACAGAAGATCTCTAGGATTGGAATAATGGAAATGGGGTGACATTTAACTGTTCAGAGCACAAGGTCAATCACTAACAGATTAATAAGAATTTTTGCATTAAATTTGGAGCTCATCAGATGGTAACAACATAGGAAGAAAAATACATTGTCGTCTTTTGAACAATTAATTTAACAATGAGGAGCAGTACAACATGGCTAGGAAAGAAAAAAAAAAAACAAAACCAAAAAGACAACAAACCAAACACTACCCCCATATCCAAAAGCCACTGGTGAGTTAACTGGACCATGTTCTGGAATACAACATTCGGTTCTAGTTGTGTATATTTAAGCAAGATGGGTCTAATAACAGAGTTGCTGAGAACAGTTACTAGCTTGACCAGAATAGTATGGATCTTACGAGAGAAAACTACAAGACTGACTTTTTTTTTTAAGTAGCACAATGGAATCTGAAGGGCAATAACTGCTCTCATGAGGAAGGAATATACCTGGAAAAACAAAGCAGCACCTAAGATGAAGGTACAAGAGCAAAGGAAAATACACCGGCCATGAATAAGGTCAAATCGGAAACGGGGGGGAAAAATCTCACATGGAATGAAGTTCTGACAGCAGTTTCCCAATAAGACCAGTCTTTCTAATGTCCTAGAAAAGATTAAATATTCCAGTTGTTTCTAATAGCAGAAGAATGGATTATGACTCCAGAAGTCCCTTTGGTTAGGAGAAGCCTTCTGAAAGCAGAGTAAGCCTAACAGCTTACCGTTTATGCAAATAATGTTTCGACAACTTATTTAACAGTAAGCGGTATTTTGCAACATATGTTGTCTGTATGCACATGTGGCTGAAAGTACATATACCTAATTTTTAAGTCTTAGCATTACCATATAAGCACACCTGCTCTCCACTCCTGTGTATAGTACATGAGAAATAAATGAGTAGATCATCTCTGGTTTTTTCAGTTAAAATAATAGCAGAACTCCAATGAAGTGGGCAAGCGGAGTAGGTTTTGATGCATCTTGGGGCACTATATCTCAAAGAATATCCAGTTATTGTTAAGCACAATTGCCTTTTTCTGTAAAGTATTGTTAGTCTGCACATTCCTACTGTTGTATTGCAGCATCTTGTAACTCCCACAGATCATCAGAGGAATACTCAGAGACAAAAGGAAAAATAGGAATGGGCAACTGTCCAAACCAAAGGTCACAGACAGAAGTCCATACAACAACTCTACGGACAACCAAATGAGAACTTCCCTCAAAGATGCTGTTCAGATAACCTTTGAGAGCTTGACCAAACCACAGCAGGTGTTTTTATCTTGGCTCTGACAACTGCAGGCCCTAGTACAAAAAGTTATCTAATAAGACTCTTTTGGAGTACAGACCCAGAAATAGGTTGGCTTTGGAAGGTAACATTTCTCAAGGTCTTTTGCACTTTTTTCCCCCTGGATTGCAGGAACAACACTGAATCACCCAATATCACAGAATACCACTTCAAGAATGTGGTCCTGAATTTCCCACTCATGATCCAGTTGGCTGAAATGGTTTAAGCCATCCATCTGAGTGGATCTTGTAGCAGATAAAACATTGATAAGCTAATTTGTTTCCACTTAAACCATTTCTGCAGACTCACTGTCTCCTGATGCAAGACAGGCAAATAAGAAAATTAAGACTTTCAGCTTTCATAAGGCCCAGAGGAGCTTCTATTCTTTTCTTGTTACTGTTTTTGTGGCTGTCATAAACCCTTTTTCCTCCCAAAACATGGAGACGTCTCTCTGCCCCTCAAAATCAAGAGAAGCCACCACCTGCTGCAGCAGATACTTATGACAGAATATAACATTTCCTTGATTAAGACAGTGAGAAGTCAGCAATTACAAAACTTCAGGGCACACAGTATCCAGTATCCTGACAACATCTCATTTGCTTTGCTAAATAATTCCCACACTTGGACAGAGAGGACTGAGTCAGTAAAGACGGAGTCACAGCTTCTGGCACACCTTCAAAGGTACTGATTAGAAGGCACCAAATGAATAGAAGCTAGAGTTGTAGCATTTCATTTGCACTGAAGTTGTCAATGACTGTACTTAATTTCTGTCTAGGCATTTGAGAGTAGGAGCACAAATAGAATCTGACAAGCCAAAAAGAACCCTGAAGTCTTGGATCAAGATTTGGAGGGACCTGCTGAGTTTTATTCTGCAAAGAAAGAGCAATTGAAGATGTCAAATAATAAGTGTCTTTAGGAGACTGGCTGCTTTGTGACCTGGACATATATGGATGAGCATCCTGCCTGAAGTGCCAGATCAAAATATGAAGGAGGAAGAACAGCAGTCTGTGCTACTCATCTTGTTACCAATCAAAGGAAAATTGCAATTTGTATGAGCTCTGATGCCTCGTTTTCCAGCAGCTAGTAAGTTGCCTAAGTAGCTGAAGGTATAAATTTCAAGGGAAAAAAAAAAGGAAAACTACCTAATAGAACTCCAGGAGAGATGTGAAATGTAGACTTACACATCTTAACAGAAATAATAAAGGTGTGGGCAAAGCTGTCAGACTAACTTCCCACAGCCAGCTAACTGTGACTGAAGGCACAGATAAAATTGGTGGCAAATCAGAAGAAATGTCTAGGGCTCCATGCAACATAAGCAGTTCCTAATATGAAGCATAGGATATTCTATAAATGGAAGACCATCCAAAAAAAGCTGTATTTTGAAAATTCAAAGGAACTAAACATTTATTTGGTGAAGTAACAGGCCCAAGCTTTTCTTGTCCTCTGCCTTCTCATCAGACTGTATCACAGCCAGAAGGAAATTCAGAAGTAGGTTTCATGAGACTCTCTGTACTCCTCATCCCCTTGAGGATGGAAGTTCAAAGAATGCAAAGACTAAGATGACACTGGAGAAACTGCCTTCACAAGGCTATGCGTGGGGGCTTGATCTCTTACCCTAGTCGCTGAGCTGTAAGACACCCTTTCTTCTGGCTGGAAGAAAAAGCAGGGTTGGGCACCACCCAAATGCTCAAAGCTACTCAGATCTGAGACAGATCTAACAGATTTACCTCTTCTGCCTCTCTTAACAGGATTCAAATCCCTAAGCATTTTCCGAAGAGAAGCTTCTCTCTGAGACAATAAAGACTTCTAGCAGGACCATTTGATAAAGGTACAACTTCCCACCATTTATGAGGCAGTTTGAGAAATCCATCAAGGAAACCATGAAAGGGATAAAAACTTTAATTAAAAAAAAAAAAAAAGACACAGCAAAAGAAGATTTAAAACAATCCAGAAAAAGCTTTACAGGGTAAATGCAAGGCCAAGAAAGAGTAGGACATGGTTTAAACCCAAGCTGCATTTACCATGTGTTCTGTCCATTGCACAGGCATGGGCATAGATGCACCAGATGGGTAATGCTAAAGCAAAGAGGCTCATTCACACCCACAACAGGAAGATACACACAGAAAATCACCCACAGGAAAAGCAGTCATCTGCAAGTTGATGCAATCATGTGTATAGTTATATAAAAAGCAAATTTATATAGACCTGTAAATATGGCTAGCAAATCCTATTCTGGATGGTAGTAGTGTTAAGACAAAAGTGGTCTCATTCCTATCAACAACAGGAATGATATGTGAGTTGATAAAGCACCTTACACTCAGTGGGAGACAATTTCTACTAATTCAGAAATTGACTTAAGAGATCAGAAAGAATGCATACTGTCCAAACAAAGAAGGAAGCCCTTAAATACCCTCATTTGGAAGGAGAGAACAGTCAATAAATAGTGCAACAAATTAGAGGGAGATTCTAAAGCTGAGAGAGATGTCAATATAAAAGGAAAAAAGCAGAGAAAGATCTTCCTGTAATTATGGATAATATTTTGTGCTGTTAAACTAAACTGCATATGTGCAAAGCAGAACAAAACAAGGCAAAAAGAGTGAGATCTGAATAAAAAACAAAGTTATCGTTTCCACTACCAGTATCTCTTTTCATAACAGAACAGACGCCAAATTCATCTTCAAAGTCACTCTTGGGTTCACAGAACTGAAGGGTGTTACACAGGTACTTTGCAGATACAAAATATTTTACTCTTTTTAATATCTGTGGTAGAAGTTTTCAGTTAGTGAACTATATTGTCTCTTAATGTAAAAGAAAGGTATGGATGGAATTTCAGAATTTGTCTCTCAATAAATTCCAGTTAGTTTTAAAACCTTCCACATATGTTGGGAAGTGCAGCTATATGACTATCTTTTAGCTTATGTCAAAATTATTTTCCATAATTACTACTTAGTAAGCCTTGGGTCAAATTTTCCTTTCACTTACACCAGTGAAATGAGACTTGAGTAAAGTTTCTTTGCTGTCTCCAAGACAAGAATTTTGCTCCCAGTCTTTTCATTAAGTGCTGTGTTTAAAAAAAAAAGACAGCATGTCAGATCATATCAACATAGCTACCTCTGACAGAGCTGTAGTCATTTACACAAAATCAGAATCTAGCCTACTATCACAGATTAATTGTGAATTTTTAAGTAATACAATCAGAAGGAAATAAAATCCCTTACACTGTTACTTCTATCATCATGAACAGAATACAGGATTTCCCTCCCATCTTTCTACTGTAACTTTGAATAATCTTTTTGGCTACATATGATGTATTAGTTCCCTTAAATATCCTCGCAAATGTCACAGTATAATGCAAGTGCTGAAAGTCCTATACAAAAGCAAGTGTTCATATTGCCTGAGAGCTTAGATTTTTTTTTTTTAAATGGAAAGGAAATAATATTTGAATACTCAATGCAATATAAAATTTAATTATATAAAATTAATATATATACACACAGGCTACTGACACATGTACATACTTGTGTACACACATTTCAACAAGAACTTTACACTCGGTTAGAATGTAGCCTTTTTAGTACTGAAATATACTGTTTTATATGTGCCACCATATAAATTTCTACACCTAAGTTCTCTGTGTACATTTGGATGGACCTATATGAAATTCACACATAAGGGATACAAATGCTTTGTTTCCATTTGATCTTTTAAGCTTTCATAACCATATACATATATTAGATACAAAAATGCTTTATTTCTTCTTTTGAAAATCCCCTTGATTCCATTGTCATTCTTCATTGCTGTGCCAAAATCTCCTTATCCCATTCGGCCACAGCTCAAAAATGCATGCACATACTCATACAGATACAGAAACATAGCTTGGCATAAGATGGCTTTGGAAATCAGTGTGTAAGGCAGCTCTGGGCAAGCACAGCTAAGCATGTTTTCTATGAAGTTTCACAGTGACAGTACTAACAAAGCTTCATGAGCTATACAGGAGTGCCTGGTGTCTCCTTAACGTCCCTGTCGTCAGGGCAGAGGGCAGTTCCCAGCCCAGCCTTTTCCTGCCTGGTGCCATCTCTTTGCTACCAGTTCCTCTTCTTTGCCCTGCCCTGCTGCCCATCAAGCTGCAGCCTGCGTAGGGGTTGGTTTCTGCCGACTGGCTCGTGCTGGCCATTGCCTCGAGGAGTAAGAGTGAGCTGTAACCATCTCAACAGACATTCAGGTTGAGTCTCTCTTCTCTACTTAGCCATCTGTTTTCACAAAACTTGTAGAAACCACCAAATTTAAGGTTCCCAGTCCTCCATCAAAATGTCCAATGGCTGGACAGACTATTTAGCAGCGAGCTAATGGAAAGCATCCTTAGGAAACAAAGCTAAAACCAGCAATACGCACATATTCCAGGGACTGTGCACATTTTAGATAGCAATGCTATCCCTGTTTATACTCTTTGTTCATGCCTTTCCCTTTACCAGTGTAGACAATCATCAAGAAGAGAGTTTATCAGAGAAAATTAGTGCTGCAGCAGTGCGACAAGGAAAAACACTTCATTTCAGCTACAGATCTCAGCTGATGTCTTGCAACTGCAAGTCATCACCTTGTTGTTGCCCAGTCCTGCATTTTTCCTACCCCAATTCTTGCTCTTTCCGCCAAACGCTCAGAGCTGTGTATCTCATGTTATCTCTCTTCTGGTACAAACCTCCCCCCACAACTAATGACCCTGTAGGAACCACTTCATCTTTCTCAGGTATGTGACAGTACAGACAAAAGAGCAGCTGCCCACCTTGGACACTCACAGCTCATACCGGTACCATTTCCAAGGAGGTCCTTAAACACAAAATATTTAGGTTAACCCACTACTGAGGACAAAAGGAAAATACACTCAGGCTTGCCCTCACATGTAGAACAAACAGCTGTTCAGCACTTGGTACACCAACTCTTTTAGCATCTGTACTGAGAAAGACACTGCATGCGTATACTATAGAAAACAACAAAATAATGCCTTTCCCATGCATCATGAAAATGCAGGCACTTACTCTCACCTTTATACACGCCCAGCTGTAGGAATGGGTGGAAAGCGGCAGGAAGTATCTTTTCTTTTTTTAACTTCTGTCATGTATAAAGGCAAAAAGAGTATCTGAAAAAGCCTCAGTTCTTTTAAGAAGAAATCAAGGTTGAGCTCAGGTTTAGCAACTTTCAGGACTATAGCGTATTCAGCTTTGCAGCGCATTGAAAATTAAGCTCTGCAAGGTTCACACATTACCACTAACCTTAGTTTAAAGATAATAAAAGGTTAGGGAGGAGGCAGAGATGAGGGTTTTTTTTTCTCCTAGCTAGGTAAAAAGAAAAAAACAAACATGATGGTTGCAAAAACCCTGTATTCCACAACAAGTCCTTAAGACTCCCATGTGCTACATCAGCAGCAGTACATCCTCAATTTTTATTGTAATCTTGTGGCTTTTTATTTGTAACTTATATGAAAAGAATCACATTGATTGGGGCAGATTTAACTCAGTAAAACCTATTCTGCTGAGATTGTCTGTGCTAGGTGATTTTATCAAGTTCTCTTTTGGTTTCATTTTCTTCCTCATCCCTATCCCCAGGGGAGATTGCAGCCCAGCTTGCAGAGCAAATTGCCCTAAATTGAGTTCTTTCTCTGCCATATACAGGCCTGCCTTTGGCTCCTCAGCTTGAAAACTTTATGCATTCTTACTTTTCTCCATCTTCCTTAACACCCCCCTTCTCTTTCCAATTAAAATGGAGAAGTTTGCACCGATACCTGCTCCCAATTAAATGAATACTGCATTACCAGCCACACTCTCCAGATCTCCTTTACCCTCCCTTCATTAGCCCTATTCCTCAGAGGTTTCCTGGCTGTCTGCCAGGGATTTATGGCAAGAATTCAAAATCTTGTACACTTTATCCCCTCAAAATCATTCTTGAATTTAAGCAGCCTGCTCCTTGGGCCCAGCATGAGAAATGCTAGTAACTGATTCAAAGGGGAGGGGAGAAAAGAAAGAAAATGATTTATTTAAAAGGTTAAAAAGCTCCCATAAAAGAAGCTAAGCTAAAAGAGGTTAAACTTCCGGGCTAATTGGCTTCCGTTTCCTTTTAAAAAATCTTTCTGGAAGACAACAAATGACAGGAAGGTGTTCCTGTTTTATTTAAGAGTATTCATGCCTACAGAAACGCATCATTCTCTTAACACCTCAGGCATGTTCACTACTGCTCACTCAAATTATACACCCAGCACAGAAAAAAACCTAGGCAGTCAGAGGCTTAAGCAGCAGGGTTGTTGGGGGTTTTTAGGCCTTTTTTTAAAAAAAATCACCATTTAGTTTTCCCACAAATGTGAGTACTGCAGTACTATGGCATCAGCCGCTCTCATCTGACACTTAAAATAACTAACATCATGTCAAGCTGTCAGCAACGATAGCCATATTGGCAAGTCTGAAACAGCAGAGGGAAGTACTGTATCCTTGCATTACTACTTAAAACTATATAAACTCTCCTCACAGATCATGCAAGTTTGCTGCATTTATCGAACAATAATTTTTCAAATGGCTCAGCATGATTTAGTGGCTGAAGGCCCTTGTGTGGAACTATAGTTTTTCTTGTGACCTGATTTGAAGCAGTCATTTAAACCCTTTAAAGCAAAATTCTCATATTAATGGTCTGATGCTCAGTGACTGCTTGTCTCAAAATCATACTTCCAAACCAAGCAGGTCTCCTTTCCGGTGGACTCTAGAAGAAGCTTTTATCTTTTAAAATGCTACAATATTTTTGTAGCATTGTAGTAGTCTTCACAGAAGTTTCGCAGGAGAGATTTTAGCAACCTGAATTCCTTCAAATGGATTTACCCTCTTCAGTAAAGCCAGGGAAAACATGGTTTTTGTAGCATTGAATTCCTGCCTTCCGTTTGCTGGCCGTTTCTCACAAGCCACAGCTTCCCAGGTAATATTGAGTTGGTGAGAATAGTTTGTAGGAGGCAACGTGTGTGCATGCACGGGTGTGTGTGTGTGGTAGGGGTTAACAGTCTGCTTTTAAGGATTTCAGTGACTTGCAAGCTACAGGTTTAACTTTCTCCATCTCTTCATTTTTCAGCCAATATTTCTTGATGCAGGATGATACTTGCCCTAATGAAAGTCACCTCCTTAGAAAATGCTTTGAAAGTGAAGGAGGCAACCCACCTCCTATTTGTGGAAGCTGCTTCTGATCTTGTTTTTCCCCTGTTATCAAATCTTTCTTTAGTAATTACTCCTTCTCATTCCCCTTTTACAGATGGAAACAGAAAAGGGTATTATAACTATGAAAGCTGATTGTAAAAACAGTAAATAATACAATATTTAGGTCTTATAAATCTTTCTGTAAGATCTTACTGCATTTACCCAAGTCATGTCCACAAGCAAGTGACAACACTCCCTCACCCCTTCCCTTGCAGATAGGCAACAAACAGCAAACTAGTGCAGGATCAGAACCAACATACACAATTTTTAGAGCCAACAAAAGGAAAAAGAAAAGTAGCCACTATGCAAAAATATACAATGTATATATAGCACTCCAAAAAACCTAAACAATACATTTGATCAAGTTAATAAAATACACTGTGAGAATTGACATAGTGTATTAAAATACCATAAAATAATTATTATTAAATAAAATAATCTCACTATATCCATATTAGAAAGTCTCAGAATGGAACCACCAATATTTCAATGCTAGCATACTGTTGGGCTACGTTCAATATTATTAATAATCTCTGCTCAGGAAAGGCCACAGATAAAACAAGCCAAGAAAGAACAGTACTAAAGAGCTGCAGGTTAAATAATTCATGGATAAATAGTACGGGTACATTGTACTACAGTACTTTCTGGATATTTGTGTAACCTACAAGCACCACCAAGTTATGGATGTTAGGTAAGGTGTTGTACAAACAAAACAGTACTTCAATGATCATGCTAAATTAAAGATTGGCCTTCAAACAAATTCAGGTTAGGATTTAAATCCTGGGGTCTTTCTTGTACTCTTTCAACAGATTCTGTGACTATCCAAGAAAAAAATATAATCCTCAAAAAAGACCTGGCATTCTGGTATTTTTAAGTTTGATGCCATCCATCAGCAACAAGACCATGACCAGGAAGAAATTTCAGTGTTTAAAAGTTAGCTGCCAAAATGACATAATTTTTAGGTTTCTGATTCTCGGAGTGAAATCAAAAATCTCTTGTTCAGTTTCCAGGTTCCTTAATAGTACATAGGGAAAATGAGGTATTTTAGAAGGAGCGAGTGATGCCCCGAGCTGTGAGTTGCCTAAAATGATCATACTCAACAAGCAACTGCCTACAATGCATTTTGGGAACCACTAAAGACCAGCTCTTTCCCTATATTCCCAACCCTCCTAACTCAGGAACTGAAGCAGTACCTCTGTCTATAGGGGACCAGAAAATTGAACTTTCTTGCCATGTTGTCCCTCCTCAGACTTATAGTGTCTCTCTCTCTTTGACACGGTGAATCTCAGTTTTGGCAGAGTTTCAACAGCAAGACTGGAGAGCATGATTTCCACCCAGAGTAGCCTTGCATCTAACAGCATAAGACAGATTTTGAAGAGTGTAGATTTGAACGTGCTCAGCTAGAGGAAGGAACTGAGCCCAAGTTTTAAGATATTAAAGAAAATTTTTTAAACATGTAGTCATTCTATAAAAGGGTAAATTGTTCTTCTATTGACTTATTTGAGGAGTCTGCTATTACGTCAATAGCCACATTTTGATAGGAGTCTACTGCAGTTACCGTGTGTGAGGCACATGCTGAGACTGCCAACTGAATGAGTTTCTTAGAATTATACACTAGAAATACTTGTTTCTGGACATCATCTGGCTTGCACCTGGTGTAGATTCCCACCTGTTCAGCATGGTCAAGATTGGGATGGTCCTGAAAAAGCTCACAAGTGTAATTCTATGCACCCAAGGAATTTTAACTTAACAAATAAGAAGCCTACATCTTCCTACTTAACCCCATGGTTAGATGGCAGCTAACTATGGATTTTCAATTTTAGACTTGGGTATCTAAATTCACTTTAGAGCAGGGTACCTAAATTCCCTCTGTCTTTTTTTGGATCTGCCCCTGGATTTACTGAAAGTTTTCTGTCTTCCTAGATAAGCTCACACTGCAGCCCAAATCTAAATTTTCCAGATCAAAATCTTTATCATACAGGTATGTTCCTTGCTGGTTAGCTTCTATTTTTATGAACAAATGAAAGCCATCTAACTTTTTCCAACTCAGATAAAAATACACACATATTTCGGCAGGCAAAGCACAGCCTGCAGAGTACTACAAACAGGTCCAAAAAATAGATGAAGAGAAGACAGACCACTGCCCTGTGTTGCCACTGTTCATTGAGAAAGAACGTTACTTAAATTGTTTTCCTTGGACAAAGAGAGCCAATTTTCCCTTACTCTGGGAAAATCATCATCATAGATCTTCCAATTCATGTGCAATACAGGTATCTGCAGCCCTGGAAAAAAAATACCATACAAAAATAAACAAGATTCAAAGTAAAAGCATTTTCTTCCCAACTCAGAGATCTCTGAAGTTCTATTTTGAGATGTGTTTACCTTCAAAAGCTAGATTAATATATTTACAATGCTCTTTTAAGGAACAGTAGAACCAGTCTTTCTACGAATTTCAACTACGACATACTTTCCAGTGCTAATTGGACCACATGCTTGGTTTGTTATTCCTCTCAGTCTGCAAAAGGTCCTGAATATGCTCTTAGAGACACCTCTCAAATGTTAAGCAATTAAATTATGCTTAATATTTCTATAGCTTGTTGGCAACCTCAAAAGAGACAATGAATCACATCCACCCTACTCTCATCAGACCCCACCAACATCAGAAAGGAATAATTATTCATTGATTATGGCATAGTAAATCTCCAGCAGCATGGAAGCATTTCATCCAACAGTTTTGAAACAATCTCCCTTCCCCACCAAATGCTCTCTTTTTACAGCTACAGACAGATCAGCTAGAATACATCAGGCCATGGAAAAATTTTAAACAGTTACAGTGCATTAGAACTATTAAGACAAAATCAGTAAAAAGAAAATAGCTACTGTAGAACTGAAAGTACAGTGCCAAATGCTTCAACAAATTAATATTCAAAGTCCAAAGGTTATTTAAAAAAGCATGACAACTTACTCTGTATCACAAAGTTGTATTGATAACATATTAATTATAATCCAGTGTTCCAATTATTTTTTGATACTAGAATCCCCTTCCCTCAATATTGTGTTTCCCAACACAACTACTATTTGAAGGAGGATGTAGAGAAAGGAAAGCTTTGATTATTCTCCTTACAATAATCTATTATTGGGACCACCTTCAAGGATCTCAGGATTTCTAGTAGAGCTTCTCTATTTTGCATGCTAGCTAATAGCTAATGCCTCTTTGATGACTCCAAGAAATGAGATTAAAATCCTTTGTCTAAAATAAATTAGTGACAATGAATGCAGTTCTATAAGACATTTCTGTATATCTTTAGTTCATATGAACTTCCTTGGAAGTCTGAAGGTGCTATCCATTTCCTAGTTTGATCATTAATTGTTATTATCATGACTATTCTTAACATCCGCAGGGGGAAAAAAACCACACTTCATAATACTAAAAAATACGATATTTCTGCTACACTGGTATGCTGTTTTCAGAAACAAAAACCGAGGCATACAGTGAATAACTTGTTCAAGGTCATACACTGACTCTGCAGCACAGACAGGATTGGAATTTCAAGTTCTTGAATCTCTGTATCTCAGTAACCAGTATCCTTCTCATAATACATTTTATGTCATAGAAGGTATCAAGAATACTCATACATGTCATGAAGTGCTAAAACATATAACAGATAAAGCACAACAGAGTAGCACCACATGAATACATAATAAACTATGTAGTTGTCCAATGTTAAAAACCTTTGAACTTCTCTGGTTCTCGTAATTCCCTCAGCCAGGTGTAAAAATTTTGGTGCTACTTGCCTCTTGAACCTGAAGCAACCACTGAACACACTGAAGCTGTCCAATACCTCATGGTTCTCCTTGTGTGCCTTGTTCTGAAGTGAAGGACCGCACAAATGAGACACAGCATAGAGCCCAGGCAAAGAAACTCTGCCAGTCTGGGAAGAGCCAGCCCAGGTGCCGGCACCACACTTTTAGAACTAACAATGCCAGGATGCACAATGCAGCCAGGTGCTGGCCTTTTAATTTTCTGAAGAGTGTGAGAGCAAAAGCGAGAAATTAGTAGCAGACCTTCAGCCTTACCAAGGCAAGAGGAAGGTGGTAGAGATGCATGGCAAGTATCTCTGGCCAAAGTGTGAAGATCTGGGCTCATTAGTGCCCATTTTCTGGCTACCAAAGGGTTGGAACCACCGTGCTATTACATGTCTACTGTCACTTTATTTACCTACTTATTATTAATACTTAGGTATTTAAAAGGAGAAAAGAAATCAGGAAAACTAGCTTTAAAACTTTAAAAAGCTTTGTATTTATGGTCAAAGAGTAAGGTGCTAATACCATACAGAGAGGCAAGTCAGCTGATCAGTGGTATCTTTCTTCTAAGACAGACAGAAGCTCCTCACTTTTGCTGATATCTTCTCATCAGGAGAATGCAGCAAGTTACTACCAGCCAAAACTCAGCAAGAGCTGTCACTTCACAGACAGACAGCAAACCAAGTTGCTCTGTATAAGCATATTCCAACGCCAGCTCCTGCAGAAATGGGAAAGCATTTTTGCACAGAAGTGATACACCACTGATCATCTGACTACTGGACCTTTCAGGAAACTGATTCAACTCACTAGCATAAACGCAACTAATCCAGAAACAAAACAAACCAACACTGATGGTTTTCTTTAAAGTCAGTAAATTGAACTGCCTCAATACAAGGTTCAGCAAGCACCAGTGCTTTCACCACCAAAAGGAGTCAGGGGCCATCTTGCCACTAGTAAGGGCAGTGGAAGTGAAGGAAGCAAGATCCTGCTGCTGAGAGCTTTTAGCCTTGCTCAGCTGCTTGCAGAACTGCAGCCCAAGGTAGGTGGTACGTATGTCTCCTGTTTGTCTCACATTGTTGGTTGACTTCCTTCAGATTTCATAAAAGTTCTTTTATATGTAAGTCCTTGGTAATCAAGCAGAGTTAAGAGGTACACATTAACTTTTAGTGGCTCTATTGGATTATTCCCTTGAAAAAGTTATAGACTTTGAGTATGCTCAGCATTGTTTACAACATGCTAAAAACATTTCAATTTATTCTTCTAATTACTGCATGCAATTTAGTGCCTCATAGTTTTTTACTACTAGAAGTCTACGAGACTTATTCCACTTTCAATTACACCAGCATAAACCAGGAGTAATTCCATTAAAACCAGTGAATTTTGTTGATGTAAAAACTGGAGGCAGTTAAGTAATGACTTCAAAATATGTTTTATGTGTGAATCTTCCTGATGACAGGTAAACCTGAATTTATAATAAGAACTCATCATGAAAACATTTCACGTTAGGATTTTATACTGTCTGGCATACTCATAGTGTTCCATTTACTATCTTAATCACATATACGAATATTTTAATCAAACGAGCTTTAAATTAGAGAAATACATAGCTCCAGAATCAGCACTGGTCTAGATACTTCATTTTAAAATCTTTAACTATCATCAAATAATTTTCTAGCTTTTCTACAAGAGAGGAAGCTAAAAAGAAAAAGAATTTTTAAACAATGTAGAAGATCTATCATAACCTCTCAAACATTAGGCAACTTTGGGATACAATCATGTATGATCATTTTCAACCTAACTAACCATAAAGGATGAGCCACAGTGGTCTCTGAAGTCACACACAGCTTTGAAAGACTGGTATGATCATGTAAAATGTCAAGGAAGAGAACTCGGGTATGTCAGCATAATTGTTTTTCCTTAAGAGTTTCTTCATAATACTAGTTCAAACTGCATAAAGATTACATGACTTGCTCGTTGGGGGAGAAAAGGGCTCAGAGCTACCCATAGTTTATCAACCCATCTCTGTAAACATCTCTAAACACAAGAACTGTTTCAAGTCAAAAAACATAGCACAAATATATTTACTATGACATGACTTTAGACTATGGCAGAGCAGCAGGAGCAAAATGAAAAACTTGCATAACTCCCTGCAGAGCTCATTCCTGAGATGCAGGATGGCGTTTCAAAAACTTATCAAAATTCAGAAGACAGGAAACCTTCACTTGATCAGCTTTCACCATACCACCAGATGTTGCTGCAGCATTGGCAAAAGTAACAGGATCACAACATCTATGATAATTTAGCTCTCAATAAAAAGTTCAAATGTCCATTTATGCTACTGGCAAAATCAACTGTCCATGGAAGAAAACCCAGAAAGGAAATTTATTATTGAATAAAGTAATTGACTAAATTAGTTTAAATTTATTATTTATTATTGAATAAAGTAATTGACTAAATTAAGTTTTGGTACTTCACAACAAATCATTTATAGTTAAAAAGAGATGAAAAGCAATAAAATATTTACAATTACAGATAAATCACATAGCAATAACCATATATCAAACTCTTAGCAACTATATGTCCTAACTTTTGCTCCCCAGATAGCAATACCACTTTATTTGGTTTGATAACAACACATGCATGATGGCAAGGAGTGATGAATCACTCATACCCTCCATACTTCAGTGAACTGACCAACCCTCTCCAGGGAAGTGAAATTATGGTCACACATCTTTAGTTCATGCATCAATAACAATTATATTCTAATGTGTTTCTTGAGACTTCCACTATAATAAGGGTGGGGGGGATGCTTGGGGTTTTTTGTTTGTCTTTTTTTTTTAACAAGTGCTCCCTCATATAGGTGAATCAAAACATCCAGAAAACAAACAGTGTAAGTCATTAAATGACCGATACAACATAAATTTTCAGGAGGAGCTGTGACGAACTCACGGACAGAATAAACGAGAACATTAGCCTCACCCAGTCTTTAATATGGTATGTCACAAAAAGATTAGCATGCAGTGTAGCTATTTAGATTTTGTTATTGAAGAAAATGTGCTGTAAGGAATAAATTTTCACATTCTACAAAATGAAATCAATATAGAATGAAATGCCTATGTGGAACTCTAAACAATGTTTATCCAGCATATCAATGACTAGGAGATCTTGACATCTAACTGTCTAAAACTAAGCCTAGTCCCAAAGGAAACACCAAGGAGATAGATGAGTCTGTAGAATCTTCTCACTTGCCCTTCCTTTACCACTTGTAATCAGATATGCTTGGGAAGGCTGGATTTGATGACGTCTTTCCTCCTACAGGTAGCAAGCTCTGCTTGTGTTGAATAATACTCAACTTGGTTTGGGATGGTGAAGTAGAATGGCATGGTTAGCTAGAGTACTTAAAATAATTCCCTTCAGGAAATGCCTGCCTCTCTTGTTGACAATAGAGCGAACTTAGGAAAGCTAGGCTCCTAACTTAGGAACATCTGTATTGAAGACAGAAGTAGTCTGTAATTACAGATTTTCAAATTAAAGCAAATTTTGGTTTAGTGTATTGTTTCACTTCTCAAACATAACTGCTGAAAGAGAACTCATGGAAGAAATATCTCTGCTAAGTGTATTTTTCCTATTTTATAAGGAATTAAAACTCATTAACTATTTGCAGTTCAGATGCAGTAATGTGGAAAGCCTCCACATTTATTCCCAGGCTTCCTGAACTGAAATACGACTTAATGCAACATAGTACACTCCTCATTATTTTATCAGTTACACCAACTGAAACACAAATCCCCACAAAAAGAACATTCCAGACAGGTAGTGTGATTTGGGAACTGTACTTTTAAATGGTTCAGCTTTGGGAATAGATTTGTTGTGCAGATTACTTGTAACTAATAAAAGAGTACTATAACGCTCAGGGCTTGGAGACCCTTGTTGAGCACCGTATTGTAAATAGAAATTGCAAAACAGGAGTATATACTAGCAGAAGAACACACAATTGGAGAATTGAGGATCTCTGATACACAATTTGAAATATTTCTAGAGAAGAGAATACTTATTACTGAGTTAAAAGTGTGTCAAGAAGGTCCAGTTTTGAACAGGTCACTGAATCAAAACAATTGACAAAGAGAACCAAATTGTCTCACTCTGCATTTGCAATCAATGTCAATTGCCCATGTCAAAGAAGACCATCAGAAAATAACCCGATTACTGACAACAGCAGATTTTAATGCATTTCATGTGCTCAATAATTTTCAGGTAGCTCAGATAAAAGATGTCAACTATGAAACTACATTGCAAAAATATGAGTACTGTCCTGTCTTCTGAGGGGGATATATTAAATTTGAAGATACCTAAAGAAAGTGTAAAGAATTTGCACTTAAGTTGTCAATCTTAACTAACCCAGTTCCTGATAAAGACCAGATTGTTATTAAAATCTGGCAAGGGAAAGAAGGGACAAGAAAGGACTTCAAAGGCTAGTTTTAGGCCAGGAATTACAATGGACCAGGGACCATTTTCTGGCCCTATGGTCAACTGGCACAGTGTGACTTGCGTCCATACAGCTTCTATACCTTATCTCCAAAACCAGACTGGCCACATGCAGACTGCCTATTGAGAACAGACCTTGACTTGTGCTACTCACTCTTCTAAAGTGGGGCAGAACTCTGACAGAGACCATGCTTGCCATTTAACAGTAGGAATGAGCAGAAGGCAGCTTTCAGGTCCATGCCCCAACCCTGTGTAGTTTACTAGGATAGATGTAGCAATAGATACAACTGGGAGACCAGAATTAACCCAATATCGTAAGCAGAATGTCCCAAGCAGCAGGAATCACTCCCTCAAGAATAATGCTTACGGAAATGGACAATATCTTAAAGTATAAATAAGATTGAAAATCCAGACTACAGAAAAGATACCTAAGGCATAATAGCACAAAATCAAAGCCACTTTGGAAGAGACCACAGACTTGCACAGACTATGAAAAATAGCACAATATCTGTCAGATGAAAAAAGATTAAAGACATGCAGTGGTTCATATCAGTGCATGAAAGTTTGCAGGCACCAGTCAAGTATGCACAGCACAGGCGGAGGCTAACTGCAGGATGACTTCCTTGGATGAATTTTTCATGGCAGTATTGCCCATCATTGCACCAGAAGATAAATAGACTGTCAACGTGAAAGTAAATGGGACATTTATTAACTTTAAGCTGGGCATTAGAGCACTGAGTCAGTGGGATGTCAAATACAGTGTTACTAGCATTAAAAGGAAAGAAAGAGGTAGCAAAATGCAATTAAAAATGTATGCAAAATAAAGGTGAAGGTAGACAGGCAGTAAACTGCCGAAGAAAAAAATTTGCAGCAGTAATTTGCAGGTGCAAAGCCTTGTCTTTATCAAGAGTGTGATATTACTGAAGGGTCAAGGAGTCAAAACAAACACAGGGAAGTTTGAAGACTTCTTGGGTATTGAGAAGTTCTGAAGAACAGTTAGCAGATGAAAACCCAACAGGTCCACAGTTCAGGTTCCTAAAAAAGTTCCACTTAGGCAGAAGGAACCAGATCAGTTAAAAGAACAGGTTGCAAGCAATCTTCAGAAAAACAAAGGAAGGTGCTTTTTCCTTAAATTTAAATACATGAAAAAGCAAAATGTCTACTCCAAGAGTAAAAGATCCAAGGCATTCTTGTTTCATTTCCTTTACTCTTTTTTTTTTTTCTACAGAAGACCAGGTTCTTGAACCAAAATCGTAAACTCACTACTGTGCAGAGGTGTGGCCCTGAGGAAATACAGTATCAAAGTGCAAAAATAAGTTGATTACAAATGGTTCAAAGGAGTAAACTGGCAGAACTCTCACAAAGCAATATGGTCGAAATTGTAAATCAGTGCTTTACGCAGTATGGCCACTGACAAAAGCTGAGTCCAGTGCAGAGAAATTGGTTTTGTGTTTAGTCCATGACACAAAAAGATTCATGTCTTTATTTATAGAAGACCAGTATCAACTGTAAACAACGCAGCACAGACCCACAATCAGCTAAGCAAGCACCACCCTGAAAGTATGGCAATTATTTTTAAATCACAAATTGTTGATTTGCAAATTGATTACAAGCTGAGGGAAACTTGGTGACTGCATGGAAATTCTCTAGAGCATTTGATAAAACTTCATTGGAATAATATCCAAACCTAGAGTTACTATCAAACTGATTTTTAAACATTGTCCTATTACAGAAAAAGTGTAGGTTGCAGCAGTTCAGGATGAGAATATGATCATTAGTAGCACAGACTAGCTGGAGCAGCACATTTCAAGCCCTAAAACAAAATCAAGGCCTGAATTCATGCAAGGGACTTAAAATTATCAGAATGGTGAGTTGACAATGTTACTGAAAAAGTATCTTAAAAAGGATAACTGAAAGATAAATCAAAGGACTGAAAAATCCAAGAGACAGGCTAGAGATGTTTGATATTGCTCCTGAATAGTGCCATTGGAGAATTTATCTAGGCTTTGTCACATGTGCAAAAATACAGGCTCTGTCAGTCCAAAGAGACCTATATGGTGGGACAGAATAAATTGTCCCCTGAAGTAAAGTAGTCCTCAATTTACTTAAACTGACTAGGAAGATGTCTATATTAATTCTAGACTATTATTTAGATTTTCCTGGGATAGCATTACTAGATTGTACTGCAGTTAAACAGGTGATTATGCAAATGTATTTTTGCTAAGTGTAGAATATCTGACACAGTCTTTAACACTGGGCCACAGTTTACTAGGGAGGACTTGAAACAATTTGCAGTGAAGTATGTGTTTACCAGTGTGATGATCTTTAAAAGGCTATTGTAAAACAATCTGGATCCAAAGAACATGAACATACTTAATTTAAGCCTCGTTAAGTCTGTCTATTCCCTTCAGTTTCTGTCATTTCAACAAAAAAAAATACTTATGGTTTCTTAAAAGAGTTAAGCATCCCTAGCCAAAATTTACCTTCTTGTGGAAAAGGTAAGCAAGTCAGCAGTCACTCCTTTGCTATGGCTATGAGCCAAAGAAATACAGCTGTACCCTGACCATGGCACATGACTATGCAATTCTTCTTGTGCAGACCACTGGATGAGAGGCTGCTGTTACTTATCAGTGCCCCTGTGGAATAAACAGAATGATAGGGATGATACAGTGAATAGGCAGATTCATTAACAAAATTGCCCTGTATCATGGTTTTCAGAGCAGCTACCTGCTTGTTCTCTTTCTGGCTTGCTTGATTTTACTCCTTTGAGCACCTACCTGTTCTGGGGCTAGGCTCATAATTGTCCTGCTTTTAAGCTAGATGTTGAGCTACAGAACCTCTGTAAAAATTGTAATAAAATAGTGGGTTAGGCTGAATTCTGGACAGCTGTTCCTCTCTTAAGATTCTGTGATCATTGGCACCAAGTGCCTTGACTGGCTTCTTTTTAAAACCAGATACAGTCTTATCTTTATGTTTATCCTCTGTAAAGGCTTAGTTTCTCTTTAATACAACAGAGGTAGATGAAATGTATTCTGTCATCTACCAGAGTTGCCTGTATCAGCTTGGTTTCCCTAAGTAACTTTCTTTTTCAAAAGAGAACTTTTTTTTTTTTTTAAAATCCTCCATATTTCTTCTCACTTCAAACCACCTACCTGGACACCAAACTAAGGTGTCGGAAGCCATAAAGATAGGTGGGCTGGTGAAATATTTATCTTAAGCTTCTGGTTTACCTAGTTGCTTAAGGAGGAGACCAAATGGGACAGGCAATAAACAACCTCAGTTCAGAAGCCCCATGGCCATGCCAGTGCATCATTGTAACCAAGCTTAAAATGCTGTGTGAGGGTAGAGCATGACATCACCCAACCTACCAAGTAGCCTGTTAAGCAGGACAGCCTCCTGTGAAGTAACATGTTTCAGTTTGAAACCTGTCAGCAGAAAAGCACAAAAAAACAGGTCTTCCACTTCATGTATAAAAGTTCAAGTCACTAGGCTGTTGCGAAAAAGGTGGATAGCAACACTGCTGCTATCATTCTTTTAAGTGGAAGTATCCAATCGTTGTTCCCTCTTCATGTTTGTGCTTTGAACATACTCATGAGATCTAACTCAGCAGAGACCTTGCAGGTTTAGTACTGAATTTTCATGATGTTTAGATCTGAAATATCTATCTATCTACCTTGTTGCTTAAAGAGCAGTGAGAGTACATTCATGGGAAAATAGAGATCCTGGAAATTTATGTCATGTATTTGACCTGCCAAAGTTATCACAAGAAGTAGTTAAACCTTTAGGAAGCATAATCACTGATCAGTTGAATGTAGGCACTGCTAGAATTAAGCTGTGCTGAAAAGAAACCTCTCTGAACCACCCTGAGGCTTAGGTGTCTGAAAGAGTGCACCCTTCAGCACAGAAGGGCCTAAACTTTTTGGGTTTGGCAAAATAATTTAGAAAAATAATGAAGGATGAAAGCAAAAAACACTTTCATTTGTACACTTGAGAACTATAGGGGCATAGCTATAATGTTAAAGGCTTCATTATGTGTAGTCAGAAAAAAAGGTGTTTTTTTTTCCTTTTAGAATTGATGGCTAAACAAACAATAACGGAAAATCTAATTTTGTTTGACCAATCTATCTTCTTTTTCCAGCAAAACAGAAAACCTGAAATATTCAAATTTTGTTAATACCAAAAATAAGTATTTTGCTCTGGGGTTATTTAGCCCTTTTGTTTAAGCTTCATTTTAAATGAAGAATGTATGCTTGGAATAGAAAATACAAGTGCTTTATTTTTAAATATCAAAAGTGGTTTTATTCTTGACATTCTTGACAACATTTCCACTGTAAAAATTTCAAAAATAAATATCTGGCTTTTTTTAACTGCCTATGGTTTTTTTCAGCTGAAGCTATGGGGCATATTCTGCCTTTTAAAAAAAAAAATCATTGAACTTACCAAAAAATTCAAGTTTTTGAGCAAATTACTAATTGTCAAGAGCCTTTTGCTTGGCTCTGCCAAAGAAAGAGAATCAGTACCATTCCACTGCTACCATAAGATTGTCTTTGTGGTACTGTAGCTGCTAACAATAAAATTACTTTTTGTACTAAAAGTCTTAAGGGAGCTATTGCAATGAAGAACCAAAACAGCAGATGTTACCCAATATAAGTACTGGTAAGTATCAACTGAAAAATAACACACAAAAGATAATACAAGCACTTAAGCATTAGGAGATACAAATAAGCACAAAAGTGTATGCTATTTTCAAGAAAATATGATACCCAAAGGCACTAATCGACTCTATGGACTAAATAATGTCTTTAGCAGTGTAAAAACAAAGCCTTTATCAACTTAGAGTACAAAAGAGCATCAAAACTCACTAGCTCTTTTTCCTTCCACTAAATAACAAAATTGATTCAAAAACCCTTTTTAAAAGAAAATTCTAGGCTGATGCCACTCATGCTACAATTTTTAAAAAAATACAATTAGGGAAGGAGAGTGAGGAGAATTTTTAAATGAGGAAGATTTAATATTCCCCTTATGCTACTGGAAAAGTTTTATCACAGTAACAGTCATATAGTAGTCATCTTTAATGGCTCCAAATTCATGCCCAAATGACGTCCTTGGAAAACTGCAAGACAAAACTCAAGATTGGGTTTCCATGCTTTTTAAAAGTACTATTTCAGTGGAAGTATGGCTAGAGGAATGCATATTGTAATGACACTTTCTTGTTACAGGAAGCACTGCTTAAGCCAAAAAAAAAAAAAAAAAAAAAAAGATGATGAATCTTAGGATTAATTCAAGTTTTAAGATTCGTTGCTTTCAGCAAAAACCAGTTATGACAAAAATCAGAAACCTAGAAGGTAGATCTTCCGCTGGCATACAATCGATGCAGCTCCGTATACTTCAGGTTGAATATTTTCCTACTAAATGACCCTTGTCAAGGAGAAGAAACATATGTAATATGTTTAGAACATTGCAAGGGCATGGCAAAGCCAAACAGGAGACTCCTCGTGTCAGAGGGGATGTGAACATCTGAAAGGAACTTCTGGGAACTAACAATTTTGTGTCCTTGCCACAAAGTTCATACTGCGACTCAAGCTTTTCCACAGTAATTCTAGGTAACTCACTCACACTAAAATTAACCCATTATGCAAAGACTGTCTGAGGTCTATGCTGAGAAATAGGTCCTGTTCTTTTTTAATAATCCCGTACCGATGAGAATTTCTGCTCTGTGTGCGTGAGCACTGGTGGATAGGCGGTTGCACACGAAGGAGCAGAGAGAGCAAGAGCTATAGTAATGGAAAAGAAACTTTTTTAAAGAAAACACAGGACATGGGGGAAGCGGGGGCAGAATTAGAGGATTTACATTTGCATGGCTCTTCCTTTTGTTCCCTTCCTCCCAAAAGACAGCTACTCATTATGGCTCTGGGGTGTAGACTCAGAGCTATGAACTGAGGGTGGGTTGTAAATGGAGGCTGATAATCAGAGCAGGCTGGTACTTGGGTTGAGTACTGATTAAGAAGATCTGAACCTAATGGCTTAAGTGGTTCAAAGGGTTTAATAGAGGTCTTTCTCAGTGGACTGAATTTCACCCTTGTTGAATGTCATGAGCATAAGAATATAATACAAAGTCAAATGGAAGTTTCTACTGGAAGCAATTTCTTGTGAACTGTGCTCAAACTTGGAGAAATGAACAGGATGCAAAAAAAGGACAGGGCTTGTTCCCTTTCTCCATATCTTTTTATTTCTTCCCCTCTCCTCTACCTTATGCACAATGGTAAGAACTGCACTACAGACCAGCATACACTTTCCAAATAAGAGCTGTGGTCTATGACAAAAAGTGAAGGACAAATTAGGAACGTGGGAAATCATGTAGATGAAGCCTGGCCTTTTTTCCATTTGCCTATTCAGTAATTCCCTATTTTAAATACACAATATTGAGTAGCTCATGGAGGCTTCAGAGTACATATGAGAATGACTTTCCAACAGCGACAGACAAGATTCAGAATGAAAAATTTCACTGCCAGGCAAGAAAAATTTGCAATAATTTTCTGTAATACAAGCAGACTTTTTTAGCACTTCTATTGCAGAAGCAATTCTAAATAACAGAGCTTGTCTTATAATAGCATTTCTATAATAATGGTGTTTTATAACAGAAGTGCTATTATTACAGAAATGGTATTATAATAGTAGCATTATTATTGTAGAATCTTTTCCATAACAGGAGTGCTAAATAAGCCCGTTTGTATTATAGAAAATGATTGCAAACTTCTTCCATGGTGCTGAAAATGCCTAAGCCTTTATGTCTAATGTGATCCAGATTTTAAGAAGGTTCATAAAAATCTAAAAAAATCTTTCAAAAGGAATCCATGCTGCAGACCAACTGAAAACCCTGGCATGGCTCAGCAAATGGTGTATCTGTCACGAAATTTTAAAATCTAACTCGAATTCCAAGCCAAAAGTGGCTCAATGCAGAAGTTAGCAGAACATGTCTTTGGGAAGAGTAAAATATTTTCAGTGCTGGAATAAAGCACTAAAATGTTGGAATATCATCTGAGGTGATAAAAAGATGTAATATTCAATAACAGTTATACAGCAAAAATGCCTTGGAAGAAATCTTATATCTATATCAACTACATTAATATAAATTTCACTCATTCAATAAAGTATATATTGCTTTACCATATACTTAGGAAGCATTCATCTAAAGAATTTAACTGTATATATAGGAAATGAATAAGTAAATTTTAGCTTATAAAATTCAACTTCTTTTTATTAAAGTTATCTGGTAATACTTCAGTGCTGAGATTCTAGTGCAGTATAGAAGACAGAAAGAATTTAAGTTCCAAAGCTACTGACCTTTTTAACATTAAAATAAAATCCTATATACTTCTAGGTTGATACAATCAGATTATACCATCTGGTTAGGATGGAGTCTATGAAAGAGTAAAGTAAGAAAATTCAATAAACTCATATCCTCTGCAGGCATTTTTACATTTTTTCCACTGCCATGAAAGCTTTAGATGTGTGTTTGTATGAAATGAACTTATTTTATTATTGATTTCAGGCAGAAAGGAGTTTTGCTGGATCTTTTTTTGCAGCCTGCATTGCTATACAGAGTAGTTTTCTTTACAGCAATGGTCCTAGCTCATAATCACAAATGAAAATTTTCATGAGCTATCTTTTTTTTCAGATTAAAAGATAATGTATGACACAGAAAGACATAGTTTAAAATGCATATTTAAGAAATAATTCTAACATAATAAAATAAAAAAGTTATTGATTAGCTTTTTTAATTAAGTTTCTGAAATACACATTCCAACACTTGGTGTGCTTATAAGCCATGTAGTCAACAGAGATTATATATTCATCCCAAAAATAATGGTAAAAGATTTGCAAAACTGATCTTGGAAAAAACCCACAAAGCTAACCCTAACTCTGCTGCTTCCTCTGTGTTTTTGATTATGATGTTTTATCACAGGAGCAAATATTCTTATGTTCAAGTCCCCTGCCTCAGCCAGGGTTTAGTTCTGCACACACTGAAGCTGAGGATCACTCAGCCACTCTGAAAGGTACATTGCAAATATTGCTCTTTCTCTGAAGCTCAGCAGAGTGTTTTCTCTCCCTACACTTGGATTTCTTTCTCTCTCTCTCTGATTTTTAATTCTTCCCACTCACTAGTTAGTCAGGTTACCAGCAAAGTTCATCACACTCTGCTATTTCTTCTGTTGCTCCTACACGTGTTTTATTTCACAGCCTGCCTTGTGTTTCAATACCAGTTTCAAAGTTAATACACCAGCTGTTTAACTTCTTATTCAAATCACTGCAAAGTCCTGACAGTTCCCCTATGTCAAAATACTACTAATGGTGCAGGACTAATGATGATGTTTTCAAAGAAAAAAGTTTTAATTGATACCAGGTACGGCCTTCCAGTGCATCTTGTTTCCCTTTCTTTACATTACGTAGGCTCTTTGGGGCATGAAATGTCTATTTCTGTCTTTTTCATAGGAAAGAATATACTTTTATTTGTTAAGAAGTGACAAAGAGAGATCAGGGCGAATACCAGCATGCCGCATTCTTCCTAAATAGCCTGTTGGCAGCACCTTATGCAGTGAAGTTTCTGAAGTACCCACTCATGCCATGCTCTCTCCTGCCAATTCTATCTTGCTTTCCATAGCACCAAAATAATGGGTATTCTTTTCAAGCATCTGCAGTTACCCTGCAAAATACTTTTCTCAAATATTTCATTTTGTTTTGGCAACTCTGTACATACGTGCTACACCTGGCTGCTGCGTGTCCAGTCCATGCCTAGCTTAAGCCACTGTTTTATTATCTCCTCATACTTTTTTTTAAACTCTTGACACACAAATTTATAAATTAGGAAATGAAAGTAAATGCCTAAGTTTTTTCACAGTCTGTTGATGTAATACTATCAAAACAATACGCTCTCCCTACCAGGCTTCCTACACCCCATAAGCAAATCCAATTCAAAATGAGATCACGGTACAGTGACCTCATTCTGAATGTTACCTTATGCTTTTGGCAGCCCAGAAGAAAACACCCCTAGCTCTTGTGCTGTGTTTCGATCTCTTTGAATTTCTCCAGGGCTTTGAATATCTCTGAAAAGCTCTCTGCAGCTTGTGAGAAGTAGTGGGGATTAGTTGATGAAAAAATGTCAGGCTGCCTGCAGTGGAGGCAAGAAGGGGTCGAGGGTAATAAAGCCAATTAGCGGAGCAGAGGATAAGAAGCCATATTTGAAATAAAGGAGTGATAATTTTAAGCAGCAAGGGAGAGATTAGAATACAGAAGTGCTAATGGTATGCAGTTTGGGAAGGAGATGGTAAAGTACTGGATTGAGAAAGACAAGATGAAACCAAATACAAACTCTAAGATTTCTCCTAGATGCTTCAAATTAAAGCTCCTTTATTTCTGCACTAGCCGCCATGCTGAATGATGCACAGATTGTACAGATCTCCTGATGCCCTTGCTTCCTTTGCTTGCAGTAGGATTCTTGCACATATGAATGTTTCTTGCTCATTTCCAAGCAACTTCTTTCCTTTGTCTTTTATAATAAACAGATTTACTAAAATTCCTCTTGACTAATGTCCTTCTATTTCGCATGGTCTTACAAATATTCAGTGTCAAGCATTACTTCAAAATAACCCTATTTTCTATTTTGAAGTACATCCTATAATTACTCATTTTATTTTGTAGGCTGTTTGCTGGTACATTACTAAATTGTTTCCATATTTTACGCAGCTTGCTACTTGATAATAACTGTGCAGAAAGGGCACAATGCAAAATTTAGGCTTAATTTAGAGTCTGCTTATATTATTCTTTCTTTTTTTTTTTTTTAAATACTTCAGTCACTGAATACACTGGCTTTGTTTTTCAACTGTGTTAATGGTCTTAAAGAATAGAATATATGCAAAACATTCCAGTCCTCACTGCTTTCTAAAGTAACTTTCACTCCCCACACTGTCAGTTTACATCAGGGGCCCACCTGTAACATAAATTTATGGCATTTAAATACCTAACAGCATTTTTGTAGTTATTGGGCTTTACTCACACATCTTGAACAATATATTTGGAACTTAAATAAATTTGCCTCCCATTTTGTTGTACTTCTATTCAGATATAACTAGCTTGAATGTAAACAATCAAGGATTCAAAGCACACAGTATTTGTCAGTGGATATACACCAAGGCTGAATTCCGTATTCCTAAAATTAAAACTCGGATTGACTTCAGCAGTATCAGCATTCACCCCATGAATCCAACATCTCATGTTCACTAGAGAAGCAAGCATAAAATTCCTGTATCAGATTCTTTGCCAGAGAAAATTCTAAAAAATTATCTCAAATCGAAATAATGTAAGAGGTGTTTTGAATGAATTGGTTAGTTGGATGGTAAAGAATCACCATGAGTCAGAATAAACACCTATAATTTTTAAAGAATTCACACATAAAATTGCTGGTCTATTAACTGTGGTATGTAAATGACCATTTAAATCTGCTTTCGTACAAGGAAAAGGGAGATGGCATATATAATAGCAATTCATTAAAATGTCTCCAGAGGTGATCTGGGAACTAAAGACTGGAAAGTCTGACTCCTTTATCAAACAAACTGTTACAAATTAAAATGATGAATATGTTAGTAAATACATGGAGCACCAGAAAGCAGAGCTTTTGTAAAGAGAATATGCTTCACACAAATCTATTAGAGGTTTTTGAGATGTATGATACGGGTGGGGTGATCTCCTGGATATATATTCCTCACCAAAGGATTTAAAAAGAAAACAACAAAAATTGGGGGATAAAATAGAAGGTACTTTTAGAAATTCATTATTGATTAAAAGACAGCAAACAATATTCCAAATGAAGAGAGGCTATCTAATCTTAAATTAAACCTAATCTTAAAAACGGGGCAAATATTGAAGTGAAAAAGCAATGGGATGACCCAACATTATTCCACATACCATATCTTCTGCTGACTACAAATAGTTACAGAAAGAGTACAGAATTACAAAATAATTTAGACTGGAAGGTCATCTGTTCCCGCTTAAAACAGCACCATTTTGAAGTCAGATCAGGTTGGTTATAGCCTTGTATGGCTGAATTTTTAATATCTCCAAGGATGACAGTTACAAAACTTCTTTGCAACCTGTTCCAGCATTTGATCACCCTTGATGGAACAAAACAAAACAACAAAACAAAACAACTTTTCACAGTCTCATTGGAATTTCCCTTTTCACAGCTCTGATCTTTTCACTGTGTACTTCTGAGAAGAGTCTGGCTCGATCTACTCTGTAGTGTCCCACTGGTAGTTCAAGCCAGTGGTAAGGTCCTCTCTGGGCCTTCTCTCCTTAAGGCCAAACAAACTCACCTCTCTCAGCTGCTCCTTCTAGGTCACGTGTCCTTTAGCAGAGCATAAAATTGGGCACAGTACTCCAGCAGCACCAAAAGTGCTGAACAGAAAGAAAAAAGATACTTCCCTCCACCTTTGGACTATGCAGTTGGCCTTCATTGCTGCAAGGGTACCATGCTGACTCATATTCAATTTGTCCACCAGGACCCCTAGGCTCTTTCCTACAAAGTTTCTTTTTATCCTGTCAGTACCCAGCTAATTCACAACACTGAGTGACCAACTGATAAAATAGCAGATGGATTTCAAAGCAGTGGATATGAAGAACATAGGTGAAAAAGTCAAAATAACCTTAAATAGACTTCTTGGTTGCCACTCAGGAAAGATTTTGAAGACACTGCAGATAATTCACAGAATCAGAACCATTCAGGTTCTCTTCTTGAGGCCAAACAACCCCAGCTCTTTTAGCCTTTTTAAGTGGCATGAAAGGTGCTCCAATCCTTTAATCATCCAGAACTGGACCCAGCAGTCCAGATGTGTCTCACCAGTGATGAGTAGAGAGCAACGATCACCTCCCCCAGCCCTCTGGCAATGGTCTGCCTCATGCAGCCCAGGATGTTGGTGGTCATCTTTGCTGTGATAATGCATTTCTCGTTCACGGTCAGTTTGCTGTCCACCAAGACCCTAATGTCCTTCTCTGCTGAGCTGCTTTCCAGCTGGCCAGCTGCCAGCATGCACTGCTGCCTAGAGTTATTGTTTCCCAAGGGCAGGACTTGGCATTTCCCTTTGTCAAACTTCATGAGATTCATCTCAGCCCCATTTCTTCAGCCTGTCCAGGTCCCTCTGAATGGCAGCACTCCTCTCAGTTTTGTATCATCTGCAAACTTGCTGAGGGTACACTCTGCCCCATCATCCAGGTCATTAATGAAACTGTTCAACAGTACTGGCCCCACTACCAACCCGTGATGAACACCACTAGGTACACCACTAGTGACTTGCTTCCAGCTAGATTTTCTGCCACTGATCATAATCCTCTGCGCCTGTGCACTAATCTAACCTGTACTTTGCCAGCTTGTCTATGTGGAGACAATGTAAAAAGCCTTACTAAAGATAAACATCAATTGTTCTCCCCTCATCCACCAAGCTAGTCAGGCAGTTCAATTCTGTGAACTGATCAGCAGTGGTCATAAAGAAGGTAGAAAAAGAAAAGAAAGAAATGTACAGTAAAACAGAAAACATCACTGTGCACTATTCAGGAAATACATCCACTTCATCAATACAGCATGTAACTCTGATCTGCCTTTTTTAAGAAAAAACAATAGCAATAGAAAAGTAGAAAAAGGCAACAACAGTCAGAGGCATGATAGTGCTTTCAAATGACAAAAAACTTAGCAGACTAGGACCCGACACAGAGGGCATGACTGAGTGGCAATATAATAGAAATCCAAAGTCATAAACAGAGGGAAAAAGAGGAGGTTGGAATAAGCTGTTAGGTCTCATAAAACTAAAACTACGAACACTCAGTGACATCATCAAACAATAGATTAAAAAAAAAAAAAAAGTACTGCTTTTTACAACTCATAATATGCTGTGGAGCTGCAGTTTTTCTTTCTGAATCTCTAGAGGCCAAAAGTATAAGTGGCTTCTGAGAAGGACTAGACTAGTTGATGGAGAATAGGTACATTGGCAGTTATTAAACACAGCAGTCCAACTGCAACCTCTCACTCATGCAAGCCCTAAAGCACTGTTTGCTGAAAATCCTAGAGTCAGAGCAATTCTGTATGTTCTTGTTGTCTTCCTTAAGTATCCACTACCCACCAGCGTTATAGATAAGACGCTAGTCTAGAAATACCTTTGACATGACATATTTCAACCACTCATGTTATGATTATTCCATGTTAACTAGACCTATGAACTACAGAGAAAATAAAAGTTACAGTACTGCAACTCTGGTTTAATGACTATAACTATTTGGTAAGGCTGTTTATAGGGCTGCTCCTCAGAATAAAATTTCCTGCCTTCACACAGTGTGCCTAAAAGTATAGTCTGAGGTCTAGCCAGAATATTTAAACTATTATCATGCATGCCAGGCGCTCTGACAGTAGGTCCTTCAGAGACTAGGTATAGGCTATCAGTGGATAACAGTTAGAAAAGGATGAGGAATGGGCATAGGAATGGACCTTTCACAGTCATGGATCTGTGCCAAATAGTGCAGGACTCTAGAGCAGAAGAATTAAAAACAGATTCTGTGGATATTTCTGTCTGTAGCTAAAACACACTCTAATCTCCTTTCACTCACCCTTTGCTTTCAGGTACTCAGTCAATGACCTAGCTTTAGAACAGGTAAAACTTTGTTTTGCTCTGGACTTATGGACTGGGTTCAGATGTCAAAGCACCCCAAGCATGTTCCATATCCATATCTTGCCTATCCTGATAACAGTCCATATTTGGTGGTTACAAACTCTGCGGCAGAGAAACTAAGAGAAATGCAGTGTGTATATAGAATCATTTGGGTTGGAAAAGACCTTTAAGATCATCAAGTCGAACAGTTAACCTAACACTGCCAAATCCACCACGAAACCATGTCCCTAAGCGCCACATCTACACATCTTTTAAATACCTCCAGGGATGGGGACTCAACCACTTCCCTAGGCAGCCTCTTCCAATGCTTGACAACCCTTTCGGTGAAGAAATTTTTCCTAATATCCAATCTAAACCTCCCCTGGCGCAACTTGAGGCCATTTCCTCTCGTCCTATCGCTAGTTACTTGGGAGAAGAGACCGACACCCACCTCGCTACAACCTCCTTTCAGGTAGTTGTAGAGAGCGATGAGGTCTCCCCTCAGCCTCCTTTTCTCCAGGCTAAACAACCCCAGTTCCCTCAGCCACTCCTCAGAAGACTTGTGCTCCAGACCCTTCACCAGCTTCGTTGCCCTTCTCTGGACACGCTCCAGCACCTCAATGTCCTTCTTGTAGTGAGGGGCCCAAAACTCAACACAGTATTCGAGGTGCAGCCCTACCAGTACCAAGTACAGGGGCACGATCACTTCCCTACTCCTGCTGGCCACACTATTTCTGATACAAGCCAGGATGCCATTGGCCTTCTTGGCGGCCTGGGCACACTGCTGGCTCATGTTCAGCCGCCTGTCAACCAACACCCCCGGGTCCTTTTCCACCAGGCAGCTTTCCAACCACTCTTCCCAACTCTGTAGCATTGCATGGGGTTGTTCTGACTCTCCCACCCATTCCAGGGGAATGCAGTTCCATACAGTTTAAACTTACATCTGAAATAACATTTAGCAAATAATAAAAATAAATAAAAACCCCCACAAACCACTGGAATTATTTGGCTGAGGTGTTTTTATCAGAATACTTGTTCCAAGATGCTAATATTGAGAAAAAAAAAAAAATCTGTATATCTAATAACTAAAAAAAAAAAGAAGCACAAGGACAACACCTTAGTATAAATTCTAAGAATTTGATGTTATATAGATTTCTCCTGACACAAAGAATAATGGTGGATTTTTCCTTGGTCCCATAAAATTGATTTATAATCTAAGATCCACATTTCATAGTTTGGCAGCTGGAAGATAGCTCTTCTTTGGGAGAATAAGCAGGACACCTTATTCTTGTTGACAAGCAGACTCCAGCTATGTGAAACTGACTCTTCCTGGTTTTCAGGGGGATTTGCAGTACCTCTCTCAACCAGGTTTCCTTCAGGGATTAGTCTGCTGTACAGCTTCTTTGCCTCATCTCCTAGGTGCAGTTCATGATCTAAATTTACATAGTCTCTTCCTCCCTTCTTATGTAAACTAGCTTTCTCAATTTCCCTCTCTTTATCACTTTATCTTCTATTTATGGCTAGGAATTTCACCAGCTATCTGACTTTCCTACTAATTATTCTCTTATACTCTTCCACATGAGTTGGAGAGAATGTGGTCTAGGAGTCAGCCAGCATGACGATCCCCTAGCTTTACTGAATAGACAACTCCAAAAGTCCTACGTTAAGATGACAAAATTTACTGAATGTATGTCAACAACTATAGATAAAATTGATGTAGTAAACTGGTCAATGGAATTGCACCATGAAAAAAATTGTCTTTGGAATGTCTAGTGGGCACCTCCCACTAGAGGTATTAAGCACACACACAAAAAAGAATTTTAAAATACTATTGTCCCTTTTCTCTCCATCTGTAAAGTAGGCTGGTTCAGTTACTGATGCAACTTTGGAGTTGAAAAACTGATTTTATATTTTTCAATGTTTTCCTTCAGCTTGGAAACCTAGAAGAGACCACTTGTTTCACATTTCTGTTATTTTCATACATAAATAGTTTCTCTTCATTATTACCCCTTAGAAACAAATGTGAGTAAAGACACTGGTAGCTTAGGTGTCATAGAAATTTTATAAGGATTCTAACCATAACAACTATGCTGATGATACCAGTTAGCACTTACTGTTTATACTAGATATAGCATGCGTACACTAATTCATTTTTCATGCATATTTCGTTTTTAAGATCCTTGCTATATATGCTACCACAACTTCTTAGAAATTCCAGTAAGCTACTAGTGAAACATTGTCTTAATATTCTGTGATGATAACAAGGAGAGAAGAGGTGGTATCTCTTTTTTCACACTTGGGACAACTGGGCTTCTCGTACCTAAATCCCCAGCAAAGTTTCCCACATCTTAAGAAATTACACTTTCCTTGTCAGAAGGAATTTATACAATTATGAGATCATTATTTCAGCATCTCTCATCCTGCAAAGGAATCTTTTTACTGCCTGCATCTAGGCATTCAGTCTATAGATTAGTTAGACAAAAGCACTCAGCTCCTTACTTTACAGTACATACTTCTCTGTCTTGTTAAAGCACAAAAAAATAGGGCTAGAAAAGCATCTGGGTCAACAAATCTGGTCACCCAACATAAAAAGTGATCTGCCCTATACATCCCATTCATAAATGTATCAAGTTTCATACTATAATTATTTATATCTGTAAGTCCTATAGCCAGTAATTCCTGAACTGGTGTTCCAGAACTGTACATCTACTAAACACAAACCTAATTGTTTCCATCTTAAATTTATTCAAAAACAGAAAAACACATCTTCTAAATTTTAAAACTCAACTTTTAGTACTAAGTTTACAAGGCTAACTGGTTATGTGAGCACACATTATACATTTATGGTCATATCTTACAATGCAAGAAAATTAAAAGGGAATGAGGCTGTAAATGAAAAGGCTGTTATAGATGGATGTCTTCTAAGTGATATATGTGATAGAAGTGATTAGCATTAACTGATCTTCTTGAAGAATGTACAAGTATAATTCATTATAATGGCTTAGAAGTGCAATTAGTGAACTATAGTGTAAATGACACTGCTGTTCATAGACCTACCCATAAGAGTAATTATATTTTGAAAACTACTTAGTGAAAAATTGATTGAATGGGTCCTATGGGCATAGATAATTGAGATAAAAATATGTAAACAAATGCCCATTAATAAGTTTTACAGCAAATTTATATATTTACATGTTTAGCTAGTCTGGAAATATACATAAGGAATTAAAATTTTCTGGTCTTTCACTTTGAAGGCACATTTAAATGAAAAAAAATATTTTATGCCTTCACAAACAATTCTATTTAATTATTCTTACATTGCATAGAAAGATTCATTGTCATTTTCCCCTCACTGTGGCCTGATACTTCAAAAATAGTGAGGTTCATGGAAAAAAAAAAAACCAAACTCGACTACGCTCAATCATTCAACTTCAAGAAGCTTCTAGATGTGTAGCTTTAGTGTGGCACATGCTAGGTCAGAACAAAACCTGCCTAGTGGTGGTTGCAGGGATTGCTGGGGCAACAGGAGCTATGTTTTTGGTACAATAGTACTATAAACTATGTAACAAACATATTTTACAAAATAGTAAGTTCTGATAGTATTTCATTTAATATGTATGTTCATTTGAGAACTTACTGATAACACCTTATTGGCCTAATGCCATTTCATCAATAAATACTAATTTCTTGTTCTTTTTGAGATGTCCAAAAGCTTTTATTTGATGCTGGTTTTTTTGCTTAAAGACTGTGCTTTTTCTGAAGGCCTTAGTGAATTAATGTTCAAATATTTGGTTATCCTAAAAATAAAGGTTTAATTGACTTTACAAGCGCAGCAATTACTGTGTTGTGTACTTTTTCCTATAAAATTTATTTATCTGATTATTAGAAAGGCAGTGTTTTCAGCTACAACTTAGCTTACTTGATTGTTTAACACAGGAAACAAGGACTACCAAGCATCATTTAAATGTATAACCTCAAGGGTTAATTCTGAGAACGAACTTGACGTGGAAAGATATGAGACTGATCAAGACAAAAATTAATGCTGGATAGCAGTAGCAAAATATTTCAGTTTTAGGCCCACAGGAGTCCCAGCACAAATTGTTCCTGTGAATCTAAACCCTTCATCAATCAGATGTAAATTACAGCATGCATGACTGGCTGCCTTTTCCATTCTAGAGTTCCCTACAGAGAACAAGAGAGCCAACTGCTACAGAGGCTCAACTAAACTGCAGTCTCTTTTTCGCTCCCTTGAGGATATATACCAACACATCAGAAGAGACAGCATTTACTTGTATTCCACATCAGGAGATCTTACAAAATCATAGACAATGAGTCAAGCCAGCATCTTCTAGAAAAACTTATAATAAAGGGAACCAGGAAGGGGACCATGAGGGAGACATACACTGATACAACGCTAAAAGCTTTCCTACTAACAATACTTTTCTAACGACATGTCCAAGCTTTCTTTGAATAGCTGGCTCAGAGAAATCGAACACAAGAGGCTGGATACTCACAGAAGGATAAATTCTTTATAAAGGACAGGAGCATAAGACTTATTCCCAGTATTCACATGCAACTGGCTGTCATAGACTTCCATAAGTAACAGGAGGGACAAAACCAGATTTTAAGCAACAAATTAAAAATAGAGCTGTTGAACATCCTAACAGTGGTTACCTGAGCTACCATGCAGGAGAACACTACCATTAATTGAATTTCAGCCACAGAGGGAAAAGCTGAAATTCTTGCTGTGCTTGCAATCCTCACTCACCTAATTATGGGCAGAGTTAATGTATGAACAGACCCTATGATCTGCAAAAGCAAACCACAAATGTCAAGCTTTGTGAAGTAAAATCAGAAGACAACTAAAATATTTGAGAAAAGGTGCAGCTTAATGTAGTATTTCTCAAACTTTCTAGAAAATCATGACCTCCTTTTGTCTCACCAGTCTTCATGAAACTTTCTGAGTCAGCAGCAGCTCAATTTCTGCAGAGCAAAGGCTGTTAATGACTAGCTGAAAGTATTTACATTAACTTACCCGTCATAGAGCACTAGAGCTGCTGCTTAATTATAGGTAGTTAGCAGTTAGATAGCTGAGGTAAACAGTTGCACCTTGTAATTATCTCACCTATTATCACCTCTCACTCCTAATATGAATGCCTCTGTGACCTATTTAGGAACTGTCATCCACTGTTGGTTTAATAGGTACAGATCCAGACTGGATGTGGGAGACGGGCAAATTTACTGCTCTCATCCTGCAAGTCATTTGACCTTTCCACATGTTTCTTTGCTTCTCCACTCTTTGTTGGCCTTGCCTATTTATGTAGTAAGCTTTCACAGAAATGAATTCTTATATATGTTCCTATGATATGAGACTAGCATCGATGTCTCTCAAAACACATTATTAATACTATCACCTTCTCAATAATGACGTTTCATAGAACTTTAGTTCCATTATTTTATATAGGCAAAACAAAATTTTTTGTTACAAAGGTTTAGAAAGGTAGAAAGCATTCTGTTTATTTCCATGCCTTTGCCCTTTAAATTCTACTCATTCTTATAATTTAACTTACTGAAATATAACATTGCTACCTGGGAACAAGATTGGGAGCTGCAATTTCAATTGTTGTTAGGGTCTTTAGATCAAAGTTCAGGCATGAAGTCTCCAGTTTTTAGAGAAGACTTATTTTGAGCCACCAAGAAACATAATTGCAGAAACTGAAGATACACTTTAAGTTTTTTGAGTAAGAAACAAAAACAGACACCCAAAATTTGCATCTTTGTAATTATTCCTGAATACTACGGACCTTTATCTTTGCCTGGCAGCTGTCTAAGAGCCTGTGAGATACTGAAGCCCAGTTTCTAGTGGGACAACATCTACATTATCAAACTTCTATCCCAACTAATGTCATTATTGGAAGGACTCTGCGGGAAGTCCATTACCTGAAAAAGGAAGAATATATGAAAGACATTGGCAATGCAAAGCTGAAAAGCTTCAGCTGTTGCTTTCTTTACTGCCCTCATCTACTGAATCCAGAGCACTGGATATTTTTCAGATTTTCCTGAAAAAAATCCCTGCCTTTTTCTTTGTATATTTGACCTTCATACCTGTTTCTATCTTTTTTACTCAAAATATTAATTGCTTCCTAAGTCTGTGATTCTTCCTTCATTTGAAGTGATGAGAGCTATCTTTCTGATGGGATAAGCAGTCTTCCCAGGATTCACGTAGGTGGCATCTTCATTTATTTTCTTTAACTAGGGAATAGCTTAGAGGACTCCACATTTCCGAGTAATTTTCTACACCTCTGGGACTTTTACTTCCCTATTTATTAATTTTTGATTCTCAAATTTAGTTAAGTTCTAAATCTGTGACCCCATGGAAGAAAAAGGGATAAAGTTTTCTATTGCTTTAATGTTTTCTACTGAACTTAATTTTTAGGCAAGTTGATTCTTTTAAGGAAGGTTTTAAAAAATAAAATAATGACATACTTATTCCTTATCAAAATCAATGGATTCAAAAGGCAGAATGTGACTGTGTGAAGCATCTACTAATTGAAATTGCTTTGTTCCAAATCCTAAAACTTAAGGTCTTATGTGAAGGCTTTAAAATAGAACCTTTCTGCAGAATAAAAAAAACAAACCTGAAACCGAAAAACAAACACCACCATCCCCAAAGAAACCCTTTTAAATTCAGATCAATTCATTAGGCTTCTAGAAAGGATCTTAACATTTGAAAAAGAATAAAAAGTTTAAGTTTTAGTAATTTTACCTATATATTATCACTTCTCCCTTTTGGCTGACATTCTAGAGGCTCAGTTCTGCCAGGAACTCTGATAAAGTGCTATTAATCTACCTCCTCTTGCCTAGCTACCCAGAGCAAAGCATCTTCTTGCTCCCCTCCAAAATCCAGCCACAGAGTCACTGCAAGCTGTCTGGTGTCCAAGATACCTCTCTTCAGCCTTTGCATTCAGTCTAGCTGTCAGTCTAGATCCACACTGCCTCCTGAGTAATAACAACAGCAGCAGCTCATGAGGTTCAAGCACATATGCCCCCCTTTGCTGTCCTTAGTTAGCTCTACAGCCACTTCACTCTAATTTTCCAGGTAAAATAAAATAAAATTAAAATAAAATAAAAAGGATTTTAAATAATACCTAGACAATCACCTTCAAAATATAACAATAACATAACTAAACATTTGCAAACAAATTGAGTATTTTATATTGTCCTCATCCTGTGATGTCAAAATTATCTTTAATGATCAAAAAGAAGCTGTACAAGAGAATTACTCCTTTCCTCAATATCTCCTAAAATACTCTCACCAAAAATTCTGTACAAAGGCTCATACAGAACATGTAGGAATAGTTTACTGAGTTCAGAAAATGAGTGTAACTCAGCTTTCTGATCATTTAGGACAAATATATATGTATTTATACAGATATTTTGGTACTTTTTGCCATACTCCAATTAAATTCCTTTTAAATTTGTTTAAGATCACAATGAAATCTCTTTTATTTTCTGTGTTGCATACATTTTCAAAAACAGATCTATTACTCTCTACTTTCCAAACAACCGTTTCAATGATACTTTTGTCTCTGGGTACTGAAGAGAACACAAGTTATTAATTCCTTTAACAATTTAGATTAAGAGATACTGTCTTTACATTTGCCTCAACACCAGGAAAACTTATCTGTATGCCATGCTCATTTAGCTTATGAAAGTGTCGTCAAGTTTATGTACAACAGAAGTGGATACTCCCTTGGTTTTGTAAATAATGCATCCTTTAAGAATGGAAAGCACAAAACTCAATTCAGCAAAAATCTAAAGGAAAGCCAGGCAATCTTTGAGCTCTGAGGTTTAAATGTCTCTATCTTTTTTCCTAAGGTTAGGAAATCAACAACTTTCTCCTAATTGTTCAATGGTTGTCTATGTATCATGCTGACCCTATCCAGGAAAACCTTTCTATCAGAATCACTCTTGAGGAAATCATGCTAATGTATCACAAAACCAGCATTTTCCACATGCAATACCAGTTTTTTGCCTTTCAGCAGATTTGAAAATAGCTGGTAAACGACTACTCATTTTGCAAGTGTTGATAACATTTTCAGTTTTAAATAGACTACATGAATTAGGCAAGAAATGCAAAGAACATACAGCAAGTGACAATGCACTGAAATAAGAGATCTTTAGATAAACTGCTTAATCATTGATGATCTTATATACTTCCCCCCCCCAGAACAATGTGTACTTCCCCAGAAAACTAGCAGAAGCCCCCAAATCAAGGCACAGTACTGCATCAACACCTCTGATTTTAGAACCATAATTTCTACACTTGCAGATTTCATGCAAAAAACCTAGTTGCAACCACTAACCTTTCAGAAGTTATTCAAACTCCAGAGTTTTTATCAACAGCTAGAGAAAACTGGTTACTACTGAATAGTTCACTGTTAGTAAATCTTTTCAATGTTGCTCAAATGTTTCAGCAAATCATTTCTTTGCCAGCTCTTGACAAAGCAGCCAACTATATGACATGGTTTCATAGAGATAACTTCTGAATGGATTTGAATGAAATCCCTTCACGACAAACAGCTTCCACTAGATTATACAGAAATTGAGGCACAAGATCTGCCTTATGATGCATACAATCTAACCATGTTTTCATTAAGGGGAGAGGTTTTGTTACTTTTTGCTAGCACTTGGTTTGATTGTGACTCAGATTTTAAGAATTTTGAAACTGTTTACATTGCAGTTCGTTGTTACAATATTTGCCTCAAAATTTCAAAATTCTTGCAATTACCACTTTTGTTCATACATTTTGCCACAGACTCGTTATATCTTGGAAAATTCTACCAATGGCTTCTGTTTATGATCCATTCTCAAAATGAATATTGCATTTTTGAAAGCCACTCCGTTATGATCAACTTATGTTTGCTCTTGATTTAACGGCATATTGCTCAGGATACCTACAATACTGAAGATACAAGAAACTAGAAAAATAAACTGAAGAAAAATAGAAGTATGTAGTTTTACATGAAAAAATCAAATTAATTCCACTGATATTTTTTCATTAAGAAAAGTTATTAAAATTATGCTTATTTCCATTAAGGAACAACATAAGAAATCACGGGTATATTCATAACTGAGACATATAATCTGAATAAAAACTTTGTGCACAATTACCACAAACTACCAAAAGTTGCCCCACAAACTCACTCTCCTCTCTCACCTTTCTCCTGCTCTACCCCTGCCCTGAGAGAAGCATCAACCCTAAAGCAAGTCCATACAGTGAATATAGGCCTGAAGTCACTCCAGTACACTTTACTCAAGAAGCTGGATGTAAGCCAGCTCCGGTCTGGAAGCAATCTAAGCACGTTCATACAGTGTTGCATGCACTGAAGCCCTGCCTCTCAATGTTGACGTTCCCCATGATGTTCACAAGAGGCTTTGCTACTGTTATTTATTTTATTTGGAAGGCACTCAGATGCAATGGTGATGAGCTGCAGTACAAAACCCTGTGAGAGAGAGTGAGAGAGTGTGAGACAGAGATGAGAATGAGAATATAGACATTTTTATTACATTCGCCTTAGTTTGAAATTCATAATCCTGAAATTCTCTGAACAATGGACTTAAACTACAGTCAGCAATTCAAGAGAAACAGATTCCTCACATTAGCCTCTTGGTGTGTGGTGCCAAAAGGTCAAAAACATTGAATACGATTTAAATGTGTAAGTTGAGACTCTGTACAGAAACCACACATCTTGAAGTGGTGTGAGAAATGACCACAAGCCCTTTTAACACTAGTTTCTGTCACAAAGCAAATCTTCTCTAACACCAATCTCCTGATTATATTTTGCTATTCCACTAGTTAAAAATGTAAGGGAGGAAATTGCATCCTCTTACAGACTGAATATTCTCTGTTCTGCTCTCAAGGGACCTTTACATATTAGGCTTTGGACACCTAATTTTGTTCCCTTATTTTGGGATGCTACAAAATTGAGAAATAAATCATAATATTATTTATTTTATTGTAGCAAATGCTTTCTTAATCTATTTCTTTCACACACATATATAAATATACCCCGCATTTACACTCTGTTTCTGTATGCATAAAATATTGCCACAAATAAAATGGGAGTCAGTTTATTCTTTGTATCTGATAAGAAAAAAAGTTTTAAGCCTTTTTATGGACTGATAAAATAGAACACAAATTTTATAATTTATGGTTCACAGGATGCAACGATTGATATTATATAGAAATTTAATCAGTCTTGCAGAGCTCACAGACATATCACAGTAGGAGGTTCTTTTGACATTTCATGGAGAACTAGGCAAGATGAGGTACAATATGTGTGCATATTTCAGTATGTTATGTATTTTCTTAAGCTTTTATCCTTTCAGGAGTTGTTGTCATCTTGAAGGAATCATTCCTTCAAAAAGTTCTAAAAACATGAAAGATTGAAGCTTCAACTTTTGTTTGAAGCAAAACAGAGCTAGAAACACCTGCAGAGGTAGCCAAATTTTTTCCTGATACAGATTTCACAAAACTGAGACAGATCTTTAACGCTTTTTCTGTACTTGTCAGGTACACTGCACCTGGCTGTAGTCACATAATCTGGCTACAACCCTAATGTCATGTAGAGTTATGACTGGGAACATTTTGGCACAAAGTCTATCAAGGGTATAGGATGAAAAAGTCAACTCAAACCCATGGACCCTTACTTACCCACCCACAGCTACTTCATTTCTAAATTCCCAGCAACTAAGAACTGAGCCTGAAGAGGGAAATATAAAACTATTATTTCCATTCTAAATTTTAATATTATTTGCAGTATGCTGTTTTATGTAATGAACAGACAGTGCCATAACTTTACTTCATCTAGCAGTATTCCATTATTCTTAATTGAAACAATTTTGCCTCTGAAAGAAGTTTACATCAGAGTGCCATAATTACATTTATGACCATTCAGTAAACCTACTTATACACTATTATGATATTAGTGCTTGTTGGACTGAACATCTGAAGCCTCAGATACTTTATCATAAACCTGTGATTATTGCTGTTATCCCAGAGCTTCTCATTAGGAATGTAGGCAGCTACGTAAACCTTTTAATAAATGTTATCTGAGGCATTATTAAACATTTTATGCTGCTATTATTAAATTGATAACTTTGTTCATTTTTCTCATTCTCTACCATTTTTTCTCATACCCCAAAGTTGTGGCTTAAATATACAACACACAATACTCACTTTTTCGGTGGAATCAAATTGCAAATTCAGAGAGCTACCTTCTGAAACATCTTAAATATAAAACACTAGAAATAGCTCAAAATTATATATCTGGCCAGATAACATGCAACCAGCTTAATACAATGCTCTGCTATATTATTAGGTGACAATCTTTCCTGAGATTATGCAGCAGGAACAAGAATCACAGCCATAAATTACTTTGAGTGGAGCTGGATGAAACATTTTTTTAAGATGTCTTTTCCCAGTAAAAATATGCAGCATTTGTTTCTTTGTTTTACTCAAAGTGAAACTATGTTGTCTTAAATTACATGTAGAAAAAGTACCAACCCAGTAAAGAGTCCAACTACACTAAACTAATGATTAATGAGTGAGGATGGGTTACCATTGACTGATGGCTGGCTGGAGAGGTTTCCATTCTTATCTGCTCTGCCCTCACAGCAGGAAGAACAGTGACATTCATGAAACATCTGGAGAACCTCCATGGTTTAAAGCCTTGGATATTAAGATAAACCCACACAATTTTTTTTTGTAAACAGAAATAGCTGAGCAGCTATTCTATAAGTGATTTTCCCATGTCTGGAGCAGAGACTGCACAAAGACGGACAAAATGGACAGGTGGGAGCAAGAGGTGAAAAGAATCACCCCAAGATGACCATCCACCTCTGTGAGGCAGAACCCTTAGATAATAAACTGGTAGCGAAGTAGCATATACAATTTCCTTATTCCATAACCTCCTGATCATTGAAGCTTGCTGTACAAAACCAAACCCAAAAATAGTTATGTGGTAAAATTCGGTGTTAAGTAATAAAGAAAGAGTTACTCTTGAGATTTCAAAAGTAAAGGTATTGATGCTTCCTTATATTCATGGATTAGATAACTTTGTCCTTTCATATCCTGCCAAGTACTGTAAGCTTATTTGATTTTAGACAATCAAGAAAATTCCATTCCAAAAGAAATCCCCAACATGGCCACCAATTTTTCTTTTTTTTTTAACTTTTGTTTTGTTTCAATGTAATTCAAAATTACGGTAGCAAACAACCTCTTTAAAAAGCATAGAAACCAGTCATCATCTTAGGAGTCTAAAACCAAGAAAGGCTAATTTTTTTCAAGCTAACCTGTGCCATGGTAAGATATCAACTCATTTCAAAAGTTTTCTGTGGCCTATAAAAGTCTATCTATGATTTCTGTGAACAATTTTTTTATTTACCATTGTTAGACCTGGGAAGTTGCAATTTGGGTTTACAATGTCAGTATTAGTCAGCAAAGCACAAAATTTCATCTGGAGAAATAGAGCATGAAATCACTTTCTCACCCTGCTTCTGTGCATCATACCTAACAACACTGAAGCTTAAAAAAAAAAAATCCACACCACTACTAAAGTGGTGTAAAAATAAGTTGTCAGATTATTTTCTCAACTCAAAATCAAATCCAGAAGTACACACACTTCTGTTGGCAGCTAGAAATCTGAATACTTCAATGCAATTGCTGTGTTGTTACCTTTACCTTTTATTTTCTATAGTTAAAAACAAAAGCTAAAAGAACCCCTAAAAATTAGACTTACAATGCATGTTTAAATCTGATACACTTACAATAATGTAGTAATGAATAGAGACAAATTTCAATTGTCTCAGGATGCATAGCCAATTATTAGTAAGAAACATTTTTGAACATTAAAGACTTAAATGTGTAAAAATACTATCTGGCTTCTGAGAAGGAGGGCTAAGCAAAACTAACAGTCCTACAAAGTTTATCGGGAGGTTCATGTAGGCTTCCAGAATAAGAATACAGCACTATTCCTCCTTCTACAGCTCTAACAGCAGCAGAGCTTCTTCAAACTAGGCATCTTTCACTTCTTTTAGAACCTCACTTGTAATGGGGCACAGCATAAGCAAGCAGATGATGAAAATGTGCTGTATATAATGCAGAAGTTTTATTTATGAAAAGAGTTATTCATAAGGCTTTTGGCTTAAGACAACAGATATACAAGAAAAATAAAAAATGAAAAGTAATGTTTTAGACCAACTTGCTTAAGCAGTTCAAAGACTATTTCAGGTTTGAGGGTTTTTTTTATTTACCAAAACCCTGATACAACTCCTAATTCTCCATTTTCACTTTCATCTCAACCTAGGTCTCATCCTTCTCCATTTTTATTTCAGCCTCAACTCTCATTTCTAGTTCAGTCTCACCTTTGCAGGGAAATAGGGAAGCAAAAGGACCTTCCTAAGTACTCTTCCTCCTCCCAGGCTGTGAAACTGTTATCATCAACCTTTAGAGGATATGAGACTGACATCCCAAAGGCATCCCTGGTATTGGTCTGCAACTAGAGGTGAGAGGTGTGAGTGAAGGGTGAATGGGAGTGACCTTGCTGATCTGGCAAGATGCATGTGTACCAAGAGAAGGCCTGTCTTAGCTTACTTCCTTATGTGAACATCACAATGTATGGAGAAGTCACAGTTCAATCCTGTCTTGCTTCTGCTTCTTATTTAGGACTTCAGATCAACTCCGTGGTTTTTTATAAAAAAAAAAAAAAACAAAAAAACAAACCAAACAAAAACCAAACCAAAAAACAGCAACAACAAAACCTAACCAGTAGAGAAATCTAGCTACTCAAAGAAATCTAGTGCACTTAAAGGTGATCTAAACTCCTATGTAGTATAGAAGCTGCTTAAAGGTTTTCACAATTCTAGGGAGTTTTTTTCATGCAAAGAAAAGGAAAAGTCTCAAACCAAGGCTCTTATTACCCTATTAGAAACTAGTACAATTAAAAGTATAAATTTAAATTACTAGGTATGTGTTGGAGGAGTGGAAACAAAAAAATCAGTTAAAGCTTCTTCATTTGTAGCTGCTTACTCAGGCCTTCTTTGGCTGGCACCGTTGATTAAGAGCATGATTTATCAGTCAAATGACAGCTCTGTTCTTGTCTGCTGCTTTCTGTTCAAGCTTCCTCTGTCCTGTCTTTATCCTTTAATCCTTTGCTTCTTCTCTGTTTACCCCCCTCTATCTTTTTTGTTATTATTGAAGGGAAAAAAGAGAAAGTAGGTTTTAATCTCTACTCCATGTTTCCCTCAAGTTAGAGGGAAATGATTGTCAAAAAGGGATAGAGACGGGATACTGTGGTTAGCTGATAATTCTTGTCATCTGCTCCAGAGATGAACCCATAATTGTGATTGCCTATTGCCTAGAAGAAGGGTACAAAATTGTGGATCTTACTTCCCTGATGCCTTGAACAGACTGCTTTAGTCACCAAGGTTCTCAGGCTGGACCCATCCTGAATATTTAATTCATGTTTAAAGAGGGAAGCTTTCTCACCATTGTAAACAGAGCTAACGTTTTTGTGGGGATTTGAAAGTTAAGGTGTTCACACATTGCTGCAAATCCCTAACGTAACTTGGAAGTTGTACACTTTGAAGGAGATGGAAAGATAAACATAGGAGGAGTTGATAAGACAAAATTCAGGCTCTTTGCATTGGATCATTAAGCACAATTAGTTGCACCACCCTTGTTACAAGGCAATAAGAGTAAGAACTACAGAGGTAATAAAAGACAGTACATCGTTGATAACCAATCTATATTCAGCTTACTACCACCTGTAAATGTAAGCAATATGTTTCTTTTAAACAGGCCTGGAAAGTGGCTCCCAGGATACCTTTAGGGAATGTGTACTTTTTGAACTAATTAATCACTGGATGTCATCACTGCTCTACTCCACTGCATATGAAACAGCAGTTCTCTGGCACTTAAAAACCTTAGGCAGAAGGAGGTTCAAGTAAAACAGTTTAAGAGAAATATAACTTCAGTGCAAGAGAGATTAGCAGGAGTTAATTCCAAATGAAAATGCGTGATTTATCAGTGTATTTTGTACTATGGATGAGTTTCCTTCATTATTTGCATTATTTTCATGCATATCAACTGAGAAGTTTTTCCTTTTTTCCCTTTTAGTAACATATTGAGTGAATGCTCTTTTGGGGAAAGTGGACTTGATAGACACGTATTGCACGAATAAAGGCTGTTTAAGCTCTCTGCCAATGTACATCGGCCCTAAGATCCTTGCCAATACAGTGTTTTATAGTGAAGAAAGACAACTTTTTTTTCCAAATATGAGTCTTTTTTGTCATATGTACAAACAGAAGTAGGACACCAAAGCATGAATTTTCACTAGTGACCCTAAGGCAGAATGTGAACCGAGGTCTCCAGAGGGGAAAGGCTAATGCACTAACCTACTGCACCACCAAGTCCCCTTCACTTTCCAATTATCACGGAACCTCTCCTACTGCTGTGACATTCTCCCTGCCACATAGGTCAAAAAGTGAGTTACTGTCAGAAGTGATTCATCTATCAGCTGGCTCAGGAATTCTATAGAATAAAATGACTGGTGCTTTTCCCGAGTATGGTTGCAATACTACAGATTTACTTTTAGGCTTTTTATATCTGAAATCATGACTACTTTTTCATTCATACAGTATCACGTCATATCAGATTTAGGGACATCTTGTAAGAGGGAAAAACCTCAGTAGTATCTCTTTCATAATAAAGTTCAGGTTTGTAGTTACTACAAAACAAAGACCTCTGCTCAAATAGCTTTATTTCTAATGCATAAAATGATGTATGAGAGGTCTGTTTTTCAATATGTAGCCATATTACAAATGTGATCCAAATAGATTTTTGTTTTTTTTTCTAGCACACATTTTAATTATGAAAAAAGTAAGCTGCTTATGAACTCAGAAAAGTAACATATACGTAAAACTCAAAATGCCACGATAGTTTTTTTTCCTCCCTAACTTTCCTGTGTCCTGCACCTTATAAAAATAAATATCAAATGACCCTTTGCAATGATTCACAAGAGTAGCTTATTTGTACAAAATCCCCAACATTCATGCCCTGATTAAAATCATATTTTCAAACTTAGCAAATTTACTCTAATGTTGAAAAGTCATTTGCCCAAATACTCTTTCAATAGTATGAGATTTCTCTTCCTTGAAGGATTTAATAATTTAGTACTGCAGATTAAACAACACTGAGCGGTTTCAACCTGTGAACCCTTTTTGCTCTCTTTTTAAGGTTATTGGCTTCATTTTGCCTCAAATTGTCACACAAGCTTACTAAAGATGCTAAATATTTATGAAGTTCTTGGCCTCAGTGGTATGAATCAGTGAGTACAAAATTAGGTATTTAACAGATTAATCAAAGTCTCCATTTTATACCAACAGCTAGCTGCAGTTATTTTGGTGTTTAAAGACTTTCCTTTCTCCTAAACTTCCAGACACTTTCCAGCTCCACTCTTGTTGCAAGCCCAGGCAAAAAAATCCAAACAGACAAACAAACCAAACAACAAAAGAAACCCCCCAGCCTTACACAATTTCAGAGTACTTTAATAGAGTTGCTCATTCTGACTGTTTTGTAAATGAGGTCTGTAAGTCAGGATCCTCCACTAAAAATTTGCCTCTAACTTCAAAAAATTCCACCCAGGGCTCTGCCAGCTTCATTGATCCTACTGCAGTTGTATCAGTGCTGTGTCATCACTTCCCTGCCAATCCTTTGCGTTTGCTTCACGCAGACATAGTGTGTATAAAACAACTGTTAGAAAAGTACTCACTTGCTTTTTTCCTAAATATTTGTTCAAAATGAAATCCTGTAAATTTGCCAGGTATTGGTCATATAGACCAATTTTATATTGTACTTTACCTTTATAAGAGATTCTTAAGGTAAACCATTTGCTAATATCTGTTCTTCAGACATCAAGCTAATAACTAATGAAATGTTGCTAAAAGAAAACACCTAGCAGAATGCTTCTGAATTTTTACTTCATTAAAAATCATAGCATATTATTGACTTTTAACAGATTTACTAGAAAAATTCTAATTAGAAAGTTTCAATAATGAAACTGAGATAGAATTTTACCTTTCTTTATGGAACCCATCCTTCAAAAATTGTGAATTAAACAAGCCTCTGAACAAAAGAAACAAGACCATAGTTTATTATTACTATCAGAGAATAAAAACAAATGCAGTTTCTCATATTCAAAATATAATTTAGTATGAAAGTCTCAAGCAAAACCTCAGAATTTAGTGGCCCTTTATAATAATTGCTCTTGAAGCAAAATTATTCTTACATTATTATTCTATAGCATTTTCCTGCACTGTCTATATAACTTTCAGCCATTTACTTTATTTAATGGCCTCATATTATGTATGTTGATATATCACTCCTTAAATTACAGTATTTTTAAGGAAACCTTAATTTTATGTATAATATGTGTTGTTTACATATATTAATCAAAATTTCACCGCAAACACTGATTCACAACAGAAAGAAAAGGAATTATTACATGGACTAAAATATCATAGCAAAGACCTCAGATGTCATTTCCTTAAAAAGAATTTAAAAATCCACCAGCTCTTGCTTTAAAATAGATAATGCTAATGTTTTGGTCTGTGAAAAAGTATGCTGTAATTAGCTTGTACTACATAGTAAAATGATTTTTTAAAGAAGTTCCAAAAGATACTTTTTTTTTTAATCAGCTAAAATATGTAGATAATATGTTGTTTTGATTGCCAAAAATATTTAGTCTTCATCAGCTGCGAAAAGATTTTCTGTGATTTAAAATACCTAGCATTTCAGCTAACAACATGGAGTTTCTTTGGAAGAAGGAAAACATTTTAAAATAGCAATTACCACCATAATTGCAAATAGCTGAAAGTTTTTGAATTTTTGATGGTCTGATTCTAGGCTTGATTTGCAACTTCATTTTTGATTGCATTCCTCTTTGAATCTTCTTGTTGACATTCAGGTTTTTGTTGTGTTTCTTCTTTTATTTATTATCGGCATTGGTAGAAACTGTCATTTAAAAACTGGGAAAACAGTAGGTCAAAAGAATCAGGAAGGGTGGAGGTACAGATTAAGAATTAAAGGTGTTTGTGAGTCTTTCACATGGATAACCCATCTTCTTTCAAAATGCCAGTAAAATATATTCTAAAGGGTTCCTCTAAGCAGATTTTACAAAGGGGTTACTCTACAAAATATTTTTTAGTTGGAATGAATTTATAAGAAAATATTAATAATTGCCCTAATAGATTCCTTTTAACTGCTATTCTTTATTTCATTTCACTTCAGAAGCTAAACTACGAAACAACCAGATCACCAGCTCAGTCTCCCTCCTATCTCCTCCGAATTCAACTGAATGCAGTTCTTCCTCAGGCTGAAGGGAATATTCAGAGTCCTAAATACATACTGTATGTCCATATATAACTCTTCTTTGATCAGGTTTTCAGAAAAGCTAATTGCTTGGTACCATCAATTGTATTGATGAGAATCATAGCAATTACAATTGGCAGAAGCAGGTCTGTGAAAGGTTTCATACTATTTTGAAAAGGCTTCTGTATCACATGCAGTTTGGAAAAGCCATTCTTACTTGATAGTACTTTATGCATTTGTATTTTTACTTCTCAGAGAGGGTAACTATTGATGGAGTGCTGTATGATACATGATACACGTGGAAAAATCTTTAACTATGGTAGTCTTAAGTTGCTGCTTAACACCGATACACACAGTCTAAAAGAAGCCATTGAGAAAGTGCAGCCAAAATGTGGATGACTAGGTAAATCATTTACTTCCATCCATCAGAATCATAAAGAACGGTGGACAACACAGATATGAATCAGTTATTAAACATAATGAGTAAAATTAATTTTAAGTAAAGCTATATAACAATTTAGCAAGAACAACAACTGACTGTTTTCAGTGTCCATAATATGGATTACAAAATAATACACAAAATATACATATATAGTTTATACTGTAAATCATTTACTTCCATCCATCAGAATCATAAAGAACGGTGGACAACACAGATATGAATCAGTTATTAAACATAATGAGTAAAATTAATTTTAAGTAAAGCTATATAACAATTTAGCAAGAACAACAACTGACTGTTTTCAGTGTCCATAATATGGATTACAAAATAATACACAAAATATACATATATAGTTTATACTATTTAATAACCATAAAGAGACTGAGGAAAATGATAGAATCTAAGGGCATATGTCAAAGACAAAGATGAAAGTGTTTTGAGATGCACAGTCTGATGAGTCATCTTTTATGACTGGTTTTATTCTAAAAAATTTCCTTTCACTCTCCTTTTTAAATTATATTTTTTCAAGCACATTCACATTTTTATATATTTGCCCTTCAGACATTGCAGGATTGTCTGATGGAATAAGAGAGAAATGGCATGTTCCAGAAAGTGAAGTTTCAGTGTCAATTTAGTAATTATTTTCCTTCTTCCTTTTGTAAAATTTCATGTGAGTGCAATTCAAAAGGTGAGGAGACTTTTTTTTTAATTGCCTCACCTTCAAATTTTTATATTTTGTAACTGCATTTAGTATTTGTCCAAAACCATAACTAAGAAAAACCAAAGAGACGGAGAATATCCCACCTGTTTTGAAAGTAAGGACATTATGAGCCAGATATGGTAATAATTATCTTCAGGTTTATGAAACATACTGAGCATATGGCAATTTATATTTACTTAATTACATGTAGACTTAATTAATTGGTAGGTTTACCTGTACATTTACTAACTTTAAAAAAAAAAAAAAGGATGTTAATTGTTAGCATTAGAGCACAATAGAAATATGTTCTTTGGTAGGAAAAAACATATTACAAAATCCTAGTAATGCATGCTTCTTACTACTACATATATTTCTAAAAATTCAAAGGAGCAGCCTAAGAGACCTAAATAGTTTACCAGCTGGCCGTGGATGTTTATGGAAGGACTTTCAAGGATCAGACATTTTCTAAACTGTCGCTCTTAAATGTCTGAAAACAGGTATTTTAAAATTGGACTGGTGTAAAATGCCCAGAACATAGGCTCTTAGTGGAGCGTGCTGCCCCTCCCCAATTTATTTTGGCAGAAATAAAAGATCAGTCACCAAAAGGTTGAAAAAAGCCCCATTAAAGTATGCCTAAACTCACAGGAGTTATATAAAAGTGGCAGCCTTTCCTATAAAAATAGCTTATCTATTTGTACCAATTTCACCAGTTACAACTTAATGAAACAGGAGTGACAGAGTACGTTTAAGGATCACTAAACTGGATAATTCTATACGTGCTCATGAACAGATCACTACTTGCCTTTTTTTTTTTTTACAAAGTGGAAATAATAATGAAGTCATCTTTTTCCAGCAACACTTCCAGTGAACCCCAAACAAGATTTTCTTCTGCTTTATTCATTCATAAAAAGCTTATAAACTTTACCTGAAAGCGTGCTGCAATTGTGCACGATTTGCCTTTTCTACTCTCCTATATCTACCTGTTTTTCAATCTTTTCCTCCTTTGTTTTCATAATTTTATATAGGCTTATTGTTGTATATATGAATATACAGTATCTAGTAAAATGGGTCCAAATGGTAGTGCAAGGTTCATACTAGATAATAAAAAGAGCAGTAACACCAGTAACATGACAGAGCCCTCACTCTAAACTTCGAATTCCTGTTTTCCCTGAAAAAGGTGCATTGTATAAACTTTAATAACGTGAGAGATGCATTCCATTAGTAAACACTCACCGTGGACAACTATATAGAATTAATGCACCAACCAATTACAAAACTGGGCAATTTTCCAACTCCTTTACCTGCAGACCAAACCAGTGACACGGTCTTCTTGGTTCTCTTCACGAAGCAGATCTTCATAACAACGCCTCACACGTGCAGTAAGGCAACTGAAATCCTTTAATTTTAATAACATCCAATCTGCCTGTCAAATCAAATTATTGTCTCAATGACAAGTAATAAAGACAGCTTGAACACACTGTGAGTCAGGAGTAATAATTGATCTCTTGAATATTTTTTCCCATGCTATGAACCTTGTGCTTCAAAGGAGCATATCCCAACTATAATTCAGAAAGCTCAGGCACAGCCACTTCAAAGCCCGGTGATGGCAGTATAGCCCTGCTATAAGAAAGACCAGTTCATATCAGTTTCCTCAGAATTCCACACCAATATACTTTATTAATGTGATTAATCACATGCTTTACGATGCAAATGTGTAAGTGAATTTGTATTTAGGTTAGTAACAGTTTGGATACAGTCACAGTTTCAAGAGGGTAGACTTTCCCTCAAATAGCCCAAATGGGAAATGTTCACATCATCTTTTGACCTTCCCAAAAAACTTCCTTCTGTTTTCACGATGGAAATAGTCATTCCATTTTAAAACCTTTTCTATGAGATATCATAGATGTTTGCATATGCATTTTTATATGTCCATTTCAATAAAGGAAAATTCATGTCTAAGCTTCTGAAAAAAATATTAGTCCCTATACTCTTTTTTCATGTTTTCTTCCAGAAGTTGTTTCTTTTCCTGAAATTCTTAAGCAGTTCATAATGTGATCTGTAATTTTCTTCTATAAATTACATCTCTTCCCAGACATGAACATGAAAGACACAGAAATTAGTATTCTTTATTACTGAGCTGTTTCTTTCCATCATAGAAGGAGAAAGATACATTGTTTGCCAAAAGCCAACATTAAAAATAGTTTAAATGTGAGCCCTATAGTAAGGGAAAAGCTTGCTGGCAGGTTTGGGGAAAAAAAAAACAAATCTTCCTAGGTGAATTATTTCTTGGCTGGTCTTTAGCACAGAATAGTGTAGGTTCTGAACAGTCTCCCTGCAAAATCACTCCTGTCCTTCCCAGACAAAAATGAGTCTGAGATCAATTATTACTTTTTTTTAATAGTTAAGATGAACCTTAAAAATGCCATGAAATCAAGAGGAGTTTGTAGTGGAACAGAATGTGGTCCAGCTTTCTTTAGGCAGGATTACAAATCAAATAAGAAAGGATATTTTTCTACCTAAATAACAAAACAGACATCCACTCTCATCTCTATCACCTCTGATGTGCACAGTGGACCATTCATAAGTAAAGCAGTCAAGATTGTTCTTATGCTAAATAAAAAAGCAATTTAAAGTATAATTTATATCAGCAAGCATATTTAGATAAAATAAAAAGGAAAGAGTAAGATTTACAAATCGAGGCATCTGAAGTGGGACTTTGATCGAATACTGGTATGTAAATCGAAGACATAAAAAGACATACATAAACACATAAGCTTTTATCACTAATATTCTCAAGTTGCCTAGCGTTCTGCTTCCGCACATGTCCAAAACGACGGCAGATAAATCAAGGCTGAGGGGTTTGATACCTAAACCTGACTGAGATTCCCAGTCTAACAGTTCCCTGACGTATCTTTGCTGGAGCATACAAGCTCCCTTACCATGCATTGCAGAGGGAGCCTCGGCACCTGACCCGCTGTGATACAGATTCCCACTCAAGTTCTCCACGTATTAAACTTTGAGTATGCAACACAGAGACTCACATAACCTAAGTTCTTTTACAGCTCCAACTCCCTGAATAAACTCTTATACACACACATTCAAAACAACCCTAAAAGCTTTCAACACAGCAACCTTAGGAGATTCTCTTTAAAGTAGCAAACTGTGAGTTATAGCGTTTGCATTTCAGTCATTAATACCAGCCGTTAACTTCTAGATGTGTTTATTGATGTGCTATTATCAACATATTCTATATTCATAGACAATAAAAATAGCATTTAGGTGTAATGGGAATGGCATATTTACAGGATATGAATTAACTATTGAGGAAAAAAAAAATACTATTGCTGACACAATTCCCCAACACTTACCACCTCAAAAGGCACTATCAACTGGCATACACATGCAAACAAGTTCAAACAGATTTCACATTGCTAATATGGAACTAGTTTATCCCGCAAATACACAGTGTCCCCTGCTGTGATGAAAGGAGACATGCCCAACATATTAAAGTTATGCTGAACAAAGAAAGAGATTTTAGGAAAAGACCCAACTGGTATAAAAGTACAATGCTAAAACATGCTCTCCACAGCACCAATGACTACCAAAGAAAGCAATATAGCCTTCATATTTAACTGCACCCTCAATTTGATATTCAAAAAAAAATGCAGAAGGAGGAGGAATCAGTGTCATATGCTGAAAATTATATTTGCTGATGAAGGCAATTATCAGAAGCCCAACAACCAGGATTTTCATAACCAGCTTCAGTCATTTCATAATATACAAATCTGCAACTTGGCTACAAGTATGCACCCCTGCCATACAAACAGAAAAAACTTCAGCTCTTTCTGCTGAATTAAAGTTTGATGTAAACACTAATAAACACTGTGGTTAAGGAGCTGTGTTGAAAATTCAGCTGATAGTGTACATCAACCAAACATCAGTAGGAAACATTTTATGGGCAGACAGGCAAAAAAGTAGTTTTAGATTTCAAAATATCATCCTATCGAAATAATCAGAAAAAAAAGACTTGATTTACTCAATAAACTATGAAAAATTCATATAGCTATATTCAGTAATTTTAGAACACGCCAAATGCTTTTGTATTGATTTTGCAATTTTTAGTACAAATTAACTAATAATTATTACCAAAGGTTTTTTAAAGCTACACTTCAAAAACACCTTTCACTTTTAAAAATTTCAATTATCTAATTGCAAAAATGTCAAGGCTTCATTTTTCAAATTAAATAGGGATCTTCTACTATTGACCCATACTAATGCCACTTCTAATTTCAAAGCATGAATTATTTCTATTGAAAAATAATTTTGAGAAGAATTCCAAATCAAGTTCTACCATCAGCAATTCTGAGGTTGAAAATAAATTTTAATTGTGTAGCTCAATGTGTTAATACTGTCTTTCTTTAAAAAGTTATCAATTTTCATAGAAAAATAAGAAAAATACTAAGCCATAAAGAGCTATCTGCAATATTTTTCAATGTAAAAAAGACTTGTTCCATGGCACTATTTTTCATTTTTTTATATTTCCATTTAGAAAAAAATCTTGAAAAATCTGTATATTTACCACCTCTGTAGAAATCTTACATCTGTTAATTTGTGCACACTAAACCTTTTGAAAGCATCCAGCTCAAATTTTTCAATTTATTTATACCTGACTTTTTACCCTTGTTTTTCCTATTCTCTGAAGCATTGATGTTCTTTTGAAGAAAACAGTTAAAACTGGCGAATACGCTCATTATTAAACACCTTAAGCATTACATATCCAGATATCTATACAGCATAAGAAGCCAAATAAGAAGAAATTTTACAGAAACTATCCTTGAAAACAAATTGATCTAATGAATTAATTAAAGTTAAGTCTCTACACAGATGTTCAAGAAGTTCAAGTAATTAGAGGAGCATGACACATAGAAAACAATAGCTGTCTCCTTTCTCATCTTGCTTTCTTGGGGTTTGTGCTATTGTTACTATTATACATTTTCAGGATTGTGCAGCTCTACCAGTTCTGATAGCCATGTCTGATTTTCAGTTTTGCCCCAGCAAAACCATTGCACCCATGAGTAACCGTCTTCCCTGGTTCCCTACAAGGGTCCGTTTCTTGCTCCCTGGTGACATCAGCGGTGGCCTCCTTGCCTACGTCAGGTGAGGTGTCTGACTGTTCAGGCAGCACTTGCTGCTCAAGCAGCTGCTCCTGTCTCCTCAGGGGAACGTCAGGAGGAGTATATTGATTCAGCTAATTCATTTTTAGGATAGTAAACGATTTTAATGGAGGAAAGATTTGTCATGACATGCATGCTCAGTCTGACTGGGGAATGGATCAAGGCCCCTTTATCAAAAATAGACTGCTTTCAAGGAAACCTTTTTTTTAAATGGCATGACCCAAATTCACTGTTCAGAAAATGTGGCTGACAAGGCTTTTCCCTTCGCAAGAGCAATGATTTCATTACGCTATCACTAACAGCTCTGTTTTCATATGAATAAGAAAAGGAGACATTTGCAGCTTTAAAATACAACATAAACTAATTGCAGGAAGATCATGCCGGACTAAACCAATAGCTTTCTTTTAATAAGATAACTGATATGCCTGATGAAATATCTACCTGGATTTCAGCAAGGTATTTCATACAATGCCACATGTGAAAAGGTTACTTAAAGTTGCAAATACATAGGCTAGCAGTGAAATGGAAAGGTGGATAAGGAATTGGCTAAAGAAGATAAAACACCAGGCTGAAAGACAGTTAACAGCCAAGATGCAAATTTTGGTACAAAAAGTATTTATAAATTGGGAATGAAAAAACTCGGATGGAAAAGTTTCTAAAACAAAGTCCAAGAAAAGATTTCTAACAGAAAAAGCAAAAACTTCTAAGATGGAGTTTACTAAGTTTATGATGCTAATACAAGAAACTCAGAGACCAGGAAGGTCCCTGTTGGTCCTGGGTTTCGAAACTTCTTACCCCTTATATTCTTTTATCAAATTCTGTTATCTTAACCCTCAGCGTATCAACACATTCTGTACATAGCCCATGCTTTCTTAAGGCACAATTATCTCCTGAATTACCTGTTTTGAATTACCTAAAGTAATATTCTTAGGACTTATCACTCATGACCTAAGTGATAAGGTCCCTCACCCTCAAAAGCCCATTTAAGCCATTTTCAGTGAAAAAGTAATCAATGCATTTCTTCACTACCTCTAGCTTTACTGTTGTGCCTTTTCTCCTTCTCTCATTCTTATTAGCTGCCTTTCTCAATTCTTCACCATTTCCTCCTGCTTTTCTGTTTTTTCTTAATACTCATTAACGCTTGTTAACACTGTTTTCCTTAGCAAATATGCGGAATGCCAATAGCAATGATTCACTTGTTTGCATACCTTGCCTGCCAGATTCACAGTTCAACTTTGCTTTCAGGAATTATCTTGTCTAAACCATGGATATCAATACTACAGATTTGGGAGAGACTACATAAATCCAAAATATATTTAAGCCTCTCTCCATTGTCCTCACCAGCTTGGAAAAAAAAAAAAAGCACTAAAAATGTAGTGTAGCACAAAATTAGGGGGTAAATATTCTGGTATTGTTCTTTCCATTTACATATTCTGGGTTTATCTGAAGTTCATCATGCCTATTTCTGGACTTCCTGTATATGGGTAAGACATGTATAATCAACTCCTAAACCAAATTTCTTTCCTGCTCTGTGTGCAGGTGTTCTGCAGGCAGCTGTTCTGCATGCGAACTAAAAATTAAAAAATATCCTTACCTTTTAGGTGCATCTGTGATAAGCTTCGCTCTGCTGGAAATCGCTCTCATATACATCATGCACAAGCCTTACAGGCTAAAAGACCAGTACCTAATAAAAAATTCAAAGTCACTGCACGTAATAGGTAATGAAGTGCTGGTTCTAGGCAGCAGCACAGGAACTTCAGGTGTTTGCTTAATATTCACTAAGCATATTCCTAAATAGTCCATGCACATTTTTTAAAATTTCTTTCACATAATGCTGCACTTTTTTAGATCCTATAAAAGACACTTGTTCAATAATATCCACTAAGTAGCTGGGCCTGGGGAAAAGGTATCATTTGCACAAAAGAATTAGAAAGACAGTTAGTAGAAAATGACATATCTTTGAATACAGCACTCCAGTAAAATACTATAAGAACTTAGGCAAAGCAAGTTAATGTTTTCATTACTTATATTTCATTTGCATAAAAGAATTTGAATTATTAATTTAAACATATTTAAAGCCCAAATAGCACAGACAGGAACACATGAACAGGTTAACATGTAATGATCACATACAAACACTAAAAAATGCAGTGTGGTTAGTGAGCTTTTGAATTAGTGAAATAACATACATGAATAAAATAAAACATATATCTTGTTTTTAACAACTAATTTTTTTTTCTTTTCCTACATTTCTAGAGTCACTTAGTTTTCACAAATTTTTGCCACCCAGCTTTTGTGTACTGTCAATTTCTAAAGGAATGGTAAGTGGAGAAAATTAAAATATAGGTGGAGAAAGAAATAAAATTGTATACTAGGAAAACTATAGTATGAAGGAAACTGAGTTATGTTGAGATTACCAGCTCTCAAGATCAATAAAATCTTAACGTATGGCTCAACATTTAAAAAGCCTTTAAAATCGTCATTCACTTTTATAAAAATATATGTTGTTTTGGCTTATAAAAAGAGACAGTCCAGAGAGATTTTCATATAAAATAGCTTGCTGACAAAATTATTTTAAAATATTGAAAAATACTATACAAAAATGTAGGCTGAATCTGTCATTCTAACTCCACGAGGACAGTCTCTTCCTTAGTAAGAAAGCCTCTAACATCGGTAAGTCTACTTAGCAGCCTGTGAACAACGTGGCAGAATCTAGCCCTATTCTGTTCCCCTCACACAAAACTCAGAGATCCAGGAACTATCTGTCTCCCCTCAAAACACACTGAACCTGCTCGTTGTTTTCTTGCCTTCTTCTATAAGCAATAAGTTTAAGGAAATACACAAATGTGTGTGTGTGTGCATGTGTGTATGTATCTGTGTAAACCTCGAGGCATGAGAAAACACTATAGCAAAGGAAAACAAAAGTAGAATTGATTTGACTTAAAAATATTCAGGCAACAGATAGACTGCTCTTAAAGTCTTGGATTACTTTCCAATGTCCAGTACTATCCCTCACTTCTTCTCAAGGGAGAGTGAAAGAATTGCCTATTTTTCATGACAGGTAGGACCTCGAAAGACAGGTAATGGCCATTCTGCTGCAAGATCATATAACCACAAACTCTGAAAACTTGCTACTTAAGTTGAGCAATAATTCAGGGATGTGTATTTTGAAAAATGGTTATGTTCCTCCATCTCACTATGACATCTTTCCATGGTAAGATAAACCTGATGTACACACATGTAAGATTCATACAGAAGAAATGCCATAAGGGAGAAAAACAGGAGAAAAGGCAACATCTCCATCAATAAGCAAACATGGGCCAGGCGCAAGAAATATACCCAAACCAGTTCAGATGCAGGTAGAGCACTACTGTAAGTCTATTTTTGCATGCCCGTTTAAATTCTGTAAGCCTCCATAAATGCAGTTATCATTACCATTGTTGCCTTATCATTCTCAGTGATTGCTCTCTTTCAGTCAAGTACAAAGGCAGGCTGAATATAAATGTTTTGTCATAAAACTGCTATTCAAACAATAAAAAGGGTTATAATAGTACTAAAAAAATCACCCCCAGGGCTGCAGCACAGACTGGTAGTATGCATATTCAGGCAGCACAAAGCAGCTCTAGTCACATACTTCTACCCATAGGACCCTTCCACTGCATCTGTACTTAATATCAGCATGTTGCCAAAAGTGATCCAGATATTATCAGGTAGTCAAGATATACAGAACATTTTGGAATCTCATTCAATAAAAGGAACACAGTTTAATATTATTGCGTTTTTGTATTGAAGTCAGCAAATATCAACAAATTTAGCTTAAGGATTTGCCTTTAATTTTTAAAAAGAAAACTGCTTCAATTATGTTTTCTGCCTTTATCCAAAAATGCTTTTGTTGGTCCCAGGTCTAGCCATGTAGTGCCACCCAGGGGCCAACTGCAACATGGTTCAACACTGCCATCTTGCCAAATCGTCTCAAAAAAGCATTATGCAATACATCCCAGACCACCTTCTGCACAGGCTTAAGTATTCTTTTTAAAATGTCTTAGAGGCTTTGGTATCCTTTTTTGAGGCATAGAGACAAGAGAGGTAGGGTCAGGTCAGGCAAGGAAGGGTGAAAGAACATGTAACAGGCAAGGGACCACCAAAACAAAACAAACTAATTACTCCCATAGAGTGACAGGATGGTTATCTGATCCAAAAAAAAAGAAAAAAAAAAAAGAAAAAAACCCCACAGGTAGAATTTAAAACAAAAGGTTTATCAGCACCAAAAGCCCACTGCCCTGGGTAAATGTGCTTCCTTGCAACAATAAAGACAAATAAAGTACTAAAAAAGGATAAAGCAGGAGATTACAGACCTAGCTGGGGTTTGATAAATGGCACTCTACTCCACTCTGCTTATTGTGTACTTCATACCTCGCTCTTGAATATGGAACAGAATTTTATTAAAGATTTAGCCACGGTGGTGGTGGTGACTGGCTCACAGTAATTTTCCTACAAAGTAGTTTAATCTATCACAGGGCAGACAGTGCACCTTCTTACCATGTATCATATCTGTCTATTGAGTAAGTGCTATCCAAATCCAATTTCTTTTCATTTTTGGAACCTGTGATGCATATTCAAGATACATTTTCTTTTTGTCTGTGGCCTAAATTAGGTGCTGTATAAAGAAAAAAGAAAAAAAAAGTGAAGTAATAAAAAAGACTGGACTCTGGAGGCTACATTTCTCAGTGGGCATTTTCTTTTTTCCTTTTTTTTTTTGTGAAGATTCAGTGCAGTACTAATGATGCAAAACAATGGGCATGTATGGTTGTCACTGCACTCACGACACTGCTATGCACAGCCATATCTCCAAATCCTTGTCCCAGCTCTTACAGGTGAAACTTATAAAACCATGGCAATAAAGCCTTAACTTTCTTTCATATTTCAATGCTTGTTTTCTGTATTTAATTAAAATAACAATCAAAATAATTGTGCTTTATTTTACTGGATGATCTCAGGCTGGAAAAATTGTTGGTTTAGGCAATCATAAATAGAGTCTAAGGATTTAGAAATTATAGAATGATTCTTTCTTTTGCCCAAGCAAGCCTAAGTTACAGCTTCTAACAATTTCTCATTTTAACTGTAAATGACCTTATATGATTCAACAGGAATCTAAGAAATTAAGTACTTCTAGTGTCTGCTAATTTCTCATTTCTGATATGTATTTCCTCCCAGTCCATGGCTTTTGGTTTAGGGACCAAAAGGGGACCATTTTTCCATTTCCTTACTTCTGTATGTCTGCTGAGCATGTCTGCCAAACTGAGAGAGAAATTCAAGATGTCCAATCCAAAACTGACTGCTACTTCTAAAGGCCCCTTTTTTGGAAACTACCATTAAAATAGAATATAGTAGTCCTCTCAGATCTCAGCATGAAGAGCATCAAATCATAAAATATACAGGTAGTTCAACAAACTTTCCAGGGGCAACTGGAGGTGACGGACTTGGTTCTTTGTGGTTTGTATCCTCTGTGTATTAGAGTCTGATTCCATCCCCTTTGTTAAACCAGCACCTAAGGTCAGCATATGCATTTCGAGGTGATAATCAGAACGTTTAATCTAATAACATGTTTGAATTTATGCCTGCTACACTATGGGTGATTATCAGATGTTAAATTTACTGTGCCAAGAGAAAATAAATTTTATATATATGACTATTTTTTTACCTAGAGTAGCTTTCAAAGGGCAATCTTGGAAATGTGAGAGTCTTAGCCTAGAAGAACTAGCTGATATCATCAAATCTATTCCACCTTTGGTCCCATGGAAGGATCTTTTTCAGGTTGCATCAACAAGAATCTTTCTTTCAACTTCTTCTTTTTTTGACATATGCAACAGGCTGAAACAGTTACCTCTAACATGTTTTTTCACTTGATATCCACGATATATTTTTCTTTTGGACTTTCTGTTTCTAATCTCTGTCTTCTTATCACCATTTTTTTCCTTAATAATTTAAGCATCACTATCCTAGTGCCTGTAGACATACTCCCATTCAGGTCTGAGACTTCAACAACAGCAGAGACTACAAAAAATGGTGTTCACGTACTCAGTACTAATGATTTTCATTAGTCTCTGCAGAATGTGTGCATGACTAACAATTTCAGTCCATATTTCATCTTAGACAAGACTACTGAAAAAGCAAGTCAGGTTAGAGTACTCTGAGTTTGCTGAGAGCTTATTACACCCTAGAAGTTGTTCTCAAAGTCTTTCCTAATCAGTTCCCTGCCTCTACAAGGACAACACTTACACTCAGAGATGAATTGAAAGGATTGCCAAATTTTTCATTTTATCATGGGATTTCTTCCCTGATAGCATTACAGATCATATATTTGTCTAGTGAACAACATACACTGTTAACATACACTTTGAATGAAAAAGCATACAGCTTAACCCTTTCATTTTCTACTATTTCAGTTCTTCCCATAGTGTTAATATTACAGAATCTCATTATTTCTTTGTTCTGATGTAAATCACTCAATGTCCTGTTTCTTCCAAGCTGACAGTTTAGCCATCTTTGACTGCAATGTCCACTACTGCTCCTGTGAAGGGTATTCTCTGAGGTAGCAGCACTCATGTAGTGATGTCCTGTGGGAGCCTGAAAATAATTTCAAAGGAGTTGAAAATTGATGGAGTTCAATTCTTGCCATTTTTCCTCAAAAGGCAGGCTTTTCTAGACTTTTTATGTTTATTGAGGTTATAGTTGTGGTGCCTCTTTTGGTCTTCTAATGCCTTTCTGCCTAATGTCTTTTCCGCAGCACTGCATATCCTCTATCATATCCACAGCATCAGGGCACTGCCTACTCTCTCTGAGCATCTTTCTGGTCTTACTTTACTCTTACTTGGCAAAGTAAATGACTTTTTAAATTTGGATTGGTCAGCACCATCCTTCCGAAGTTTTCTGTCCAAAGTCCCAGACCATTTGGGTTTCAGAGAAAGGACTCAATTAGCTCCCCAACCTGCAATATTTAAATTTGCCTTTAAATAACTCCCAAACACTTTTAGAGTTTCATCTTTGCTTAGAAAATGCTTAGAAAAAACGTCTGGTTTATATTTATATGGACTGGAATACTCTTCAAATTTCTCTAATACAACCAGTTTTCTTAGCTGATTCAACTGAGAACTACTGAAAACATCAAGTTGTTATCATCCTATCAAAAGAAATAACACTATCACTTAATGTCTTTATTCTGAGGTATCTATTTCTTGCAGTTACATACTAGAAGTGCTGGTTAAACCTTATTCTGTTGTCCTACACATTTTGAGAGAATTTGTAATGGTTAGAGATTTAACAACTCTCTTTTTCCATCAAGGATATTTTCTCAGTTACTTGTGGTATCTTATCTCATTTTACTGGTGGTATTACATTTTCTTGAGGAAACATTCTGATCTATGGAGTTTGACAGAGGCCTGTATTATTATTATCTGAGTTGCAGTCGTTCTCCACTACACACTGCTAGGTACTACACACTATACTAACCAAGTACAATTTGCCATGGGCTTTCACAGCCACGGTTTCCCACAGACGGGAGCAAAAACTTGTAGATGATAGCAGAGACAAGATAACTAAAAAAAAGACCTTACACGATCACTGTCAGTAAGGATACTGTCCAGATAGGCAACAATATAAGCAAAGGTGAGCAAAACTAGACTTAAAGCTCTGCTTAGGTGAAATGTTACAGCACCAAGGAAGAAGGCTGCTCAGCTTCTATGCTGGAAGGAGAAACCTAACTGAAGTATGCCACTAACCTGAGGAAGACGATATTGGACAGTTGAAAAAGATACTTTGAACATGAAGAGCAACAAATGTTTAAGATAAGAACTAAATAAATGAGCATCCTGACTTTCACAGTAAATATCCTGGCCCATGTAATTACAAATATGAAAAAAGAAACTGAGGAGAGAATAAGTCCAGGACCACCTCAGGCCAATCCAAAAGTTTTGAAAATCTGTCACTTTGGATATGAGAAAAATGCAATTGTACACGAAAGAGATCTATCAGCTTAGATACGTGCAGAAATAACTTGCTGTAGGAACAGAATTACAGGAACGTTGCAAGTCAGAAACACTGACAGCATGCAGGAAAACAAATCGCAAGATATCTGTTAGAATTAGATATGCCTTCATTTGCCATCACATTCCAAATGTTACATTCATAAAAAATTGGGACAATATCTGACCAGAAAGAAAAAATGGTTTAAATAGAAAAATTAGAAATCAATAATATAGTGAAGAAAAGTCTTACCGTACTTTAGAGTAGCTTTCAAACTGAATGATCAGAAAAACTGATTGGGCTACACTGGTATAGGATGAACCTTCATATTGCGTCAGAAACGCTGTATTTAACATGCACCTACTTTGTTGTCAAATACCTGCTTTGATGAATTATAATAGAATCACTGTCATTCCTGAGACAAATTAAAACTACATTTTTCTTTTCATTTCATATAGAGGTTGGTCTTTTTCTGCAGACATCTGTATAACCTTAGAATTTTAAGTTGCAATGGTAACCAAGCACTAAAGCAGCTATTGCACACCCACGCACCTCTGGCTGTTTATACCTTCACTGGTTTGAGAAAAAACCTTGCTTCAGCCAGACTGTGGACTAATCCCTAAGGCCAGATCATTCTTTGACAAAAGCAGGAAGTACTGTCCTAGAATATTACTTCAGGCTAGCTGCCATATTTTAGCAGGTGTATAATATTTCTAAGAACCTGTTTTTGCATCCTTTGAGATGACAAAAAGCATCTCAAACATTTACCTATTCATCCAGTTTACCACTTAAAGATTTTGAAACCTAGGTTCCTTTTTGGAGTTTTTCATTATAAAGTATTTAGAACCTCCCTTTCCTCTCTGTTTTAAACCAATATATGGGTTTTCGTCCTGGCTCTTAATTAGAACAGTACACACTCCTCTCATTTTCAATAATTGGATCTGAAAAATGAGTTGCATTACTTCTTACTTGACAGAGGATGATATGAATTAGAGCAATAAGAAACTATATTGAAGCAAGAAAGACTTAAGATGAAGAAATCTCAACATTACACATCAGCAATCAAAGATGATATAAAATTGTTATTCTAAAACAATATAAAATCAACTATTAAACATTAGTTCAAAATTCAGGTTAAACTTTACAAAATCTAAACGTACTGAAATATGGACATACAGATACCATTTCAACATAAAGCCAAGTTTTCATCATGGCATACACCCATAATACAATCATGCGAAATATGTATTACAACCTCAAATAAGATCAAACTGATTTGTCTATTTCATAAAGTATTTACAGGCAATAGACCAAACCCTGTAAATCTCCTAAATCAGAGCAGCTTTCTCGAAATCTAGGTAGCACCATGGGTACTCTACATGGACTCTACCTGAGAAACTGACCAAGGAAATTTTTTTTTCTAAGTAAAAAATTATCTTTTTAATAATCTTTATTAATAGGAAATACTTGAAAATGTCTTTTAAAATTGTATTGATTTTCCCACCTAAAGCAAAAAAATCTCTGTCGGAGATCTAATTTCGGTACAAGGAACAACAGATATGCCAGATATGTCAGGACAACTGGCTTCACACTGTCCTTTCCCTTCTCAGCTACTTCTGTCAAGATTTATATCCTGCCATGTCCATGGCAAGCACATACTTCTTTAGCCTCCCTGCAGGATTTGGTTCCCAGTCTGGACCAGAAACACTGAGTAAGGCAAGCAAGACATTCAGCGTGCGACAGCTGAGCAGATCATGCTGCCTTGAGGTGGGGAGGGTCTACACTGCTCTCTAACCTGGATACCCCAAACTTTCAGTGAATGTTTGGAGCGCTTAGTAAGCAAAGGCTCAACATAATTGAAGAAATAAAACCCAGTCATTAAACATCACACACAGCCATCACAGTCAGATGATACTCAAATGGTATGTATAATATACATACTTGGTCCCTCTGTGTTTGGCATGCAAGTAGGATTCTTCATCATTTGAGTAAAAGCTAGGAAGAAATTTTAAAACACAAATACGTTGATGTTGCTTAGACTCTTCAAAGGTTTTTTGAAAATTTTTAACATACATCTTTTCCCCTACAAAGGGAACATCACTCATTTACACAACAAGTAGGTTCAGCTGTTATAGTTATATAAGCAGTAAACAAAAACATGCAAAGAAATTTATTCTTGTTGAAAAACTAATAAAATCTAGGAGATATTCACAGACGCAGGAAGGTTCCCATGTACTCCTTGAGCTCATTTAGAAAGTGAATAAGGAAATTACCTCTTCTGCCTATGTATTCAATATCAGCTTTATCTAGAAACAGCATGGTTTCATTAGTATCTGTCACAACATTAGCATTATATTAGAAATGGCTTGAAGCCAATACCCCAGGTACAACAGTCCCAAACCCTGGGAAAGGCCAGATACAGGCTGTGCAACACAAAGCGCCTTTGCATCTTATGAGTGATGGTTTACTGCTGGAAAATTTTACTTTTCTTTCTTGGTCTCATCTGTCTAGGACTTTTTCATATAACCCATGGCTAACAATGTATTTTTCTAGGCTAAATTACTGAAGACATAATGATATTCATAAAGTAAAAAAAAAAAAAAAAAAGAAAAAAAT
>NW_008794952.1:464127-519879 GCF_000699145.1 Aptenodytes forsteri | reverse complement strand
AAAATAAAAAAAAAAAAAAAAAAGAAAAAAATCACTGAATTATATTATTGCTCAATATAAATATTTGCCCAGAAGTGTTTCTCTAATCAATATTTAAAGTGAGTCAAGGAAGTTTAATAGCTAGAACTTGCTCTCATTACATGTCATCATCCTTTATCTGATACCTTCTGAAGCTATAGACCCCTCAGAGGTTGGGAGAAAGCAAACAATTAATTTCACAAAATTTTCATAAGAAAAAACTTCTCATTTGAAAAAAATATAACAAAACTGGATTAACACTTTCATGCAGTCAGGATGGCACTAACATAATGCAATAATTTCTTTAATAATGAAATATGCTTTGATCCTATTATACATTTCAGAAATAATTATATCCTGTCAAAGCACAAAAGAAAATGAAAATACAAATGTTTCACAAACAAAAATCACTGTAAATCATGAGCACTACATGGATATCTATTTAGGACAAAGACTGTACTTACGGAGTGTGTGTATATATGTGTGCACGTGTGCTCATGCACACATTGTTGTGGTGCCTACCAGAAATGACTCCTGATTTGGTGTCTGCTGTTTCTGCCCATATGCCATTGTGACAGCCCTGTGCTGAAATCCAAGTTAAATCTGTATTTGCACTACAATTTTCAGTGTACCAATGAATAAAACATATTGCTGCTTTCCTTCAGTTATGAAGATATCTTCTATTTTGTAAAAAGTGTTACCAAACCCTCCCATATGAACATGATATCGAACCTCTTTGCAGCATGAGTCACTGATGAGAACGAGCATTGAAGAACTAGACGACAGACACTTAAAGTACTAAATAATTTACTTGCGGCGTACTTGTCTCTTACAATGCCAGCTCTGAATAGGGAAACCAAAACACTAGCTGCTACCCTAGACACTGACTGAAACAAAGGTCTCTGCCCCAAACTGTTTACTATGAAAGCACAAGACCAACAGAAACTCTTAGTACTGAGGGACAGATAGCAAAGCCAAGGAAACAACACTATCAATGGAATAGTCAGTAGTCTCTAAATACCAGCCGGGTTTATTAATTACAAATTATACCGTGAATGTGCTATTTTTAGGCTCAAATGCTGAAAGCTGCCTAGGGGAAATGAATGCCTAATTTCTGCAGGAGCTCTGTATCCAAATCAAGTTTTCTAGATAATTTTGCATACATCAGTTGAATTTCTAGGTAAAACAGAAATATTTTTGAACCCACATAAACACACAGACTGCGATTCACTTCACTCATTAGTAGATTAAGTGATTATAATTTTTTTTGAAACTCAATGCAAAAAAATTATCTGCATTACCTCCCCAAAGCTTAAATACGTCTTTTAAAAAATGTTTAACACTTGAAAGTTCTAGTTAATGCAATATTTTCCATGTAAAGCTTGATCTGCTGTGGCGAATTACCAAAGATGGCACAGACCTCTCAGATCAGCAAAAATCAAATGAGCATTTTTAGTCTCAAGGGCCTTTTGTTGTGAAACTGGGAAAAATACATTGGCACATAGGTACAGTTACTCCACTGCTTTCTCTGCTATCATACTTGTGCTTTGGATGACTACAAGAGTAGTGACAAGCTTAGCATAAAGATGAGACAATCAAGAGTCAGGAAAACAAAATAATTAGAAAAAAATTACCTAAACCAAAACTAAATGAAACAAAAGCCACTACATATCACCAATAAAGAGAATTTCACGTGTTCTGTTCTTAGCATTGATTAATTATGGCAAGTGTGGTTTAGGAAAAATATTTAAGAAAATCTTTCAAGAATCTTGAAGTAAATTATCTTATGGAAGTCAGATGATGTAGTAGTGATACTACTAGACTGGAAACCTGGAAGGACTGCTGCTGACTACTACTCATTTTCACTGTGTTAAAACAAATGTCATCTTCTATTTCTTAGTGAATGTAGTAGTTTTTACCTATGCCTTAGCAAAACAATGCACGAATTCATTCTTACCTATGCCACGCTTCTAGATGCTCCCATAAAATGTGATTTGAAAACCTGGGTTCAATACACTACTAGACTGCAGTGGCCAACATTGCTTTATGGCCATCTGCTTTATGGCCAACATTGACCTCGCTATTTAATTTCCCATTGCCTAAATTCTTCTCTGGCAATGGAGATAATACTTTCTTTCCCTCTACTTCTATACTTCTTCCATACAATACTATACTTCTTCTGTACATCATTACATTGGAGGTTGGAAGAACCAAAGGACTACAAGAATACGTGTCGCAAAGATACAGATATAACGGCATCATTCAGCCAGAGCTTTAGCTGTGTTAAAGTGGATCCCTGTTCTGTTTTGGACTCCAGATAAAGGTAAGAAAAATCAATACTGAACTTACCTATCATGAAACAAGCATTCTCGACCTCTTCAAGATAACACCACTTAAAATTATTTAAATTTGCACATCGCAAATATTAGTCATGTTTAACTGCTGTCCAGCTTGGCCTTTGTTGATGTTTTCCAGTCAGACCACAGATGTCAAACACCAAAATAAGTTCAGCTGTCTGAAATTGGGATGCAAGGCACAGGGAATAAGAGATTACACAAGAATGCTATTTTTGCAATATACGGAAGGATTAAGTGCTATATAGTAATATAAATGTACTAATAATGCCAAGAAAAAAGGAGGGAGAAGAAAGGTAAACTTGGATTTTTAGCACTGTTGTTAAATTGGATAAACTTCCAGAATCTAACTCAGCACAAAGTGACCCCAATAGTGAGAGAGGCATGTGGGACAAGCCAGAAAGAAACTACAAGTAGCAGAGGGGCAAAAAGGTGTCCCCTTGGCCTCAAACTATTAATTAGCAACTAGCAAAGCTGTACCACAGATTCACTGCTCCAGCATTCCTCCTCCAGAGGTTGCTGCTAGTCTGCCTCATTATCATCTGGATGGAAAACAACACTCTTTCCTGGGAGTTCTCTGCAACAGTCTTATTGATTAAGTTCCCACAGTGTTAAATCATTCTGTAGCTTCCACTCCATTCTGCCTACCTTCCCACCCCTGAATAATAAAAGCTTTGGTGGATTTATGGGGGTGGTGCAGTAGTTGAGGAGCATTTGATAAACACCATAGCATAATATGGTTTCTATTTATGCAATGCCCTTAGCTTCAGAACATTTCACATGCCAAGACCGTATTTAAAAAAGCAAAATTAAACTAATCTGACTTTGTTCTTGCCTGTATACTGCTTCTGTTACCCTTAGGAATCTCTGCCAAACACATCGAAATGTGTCCTTTCCTGGCTGTAGTGAATTTGAAATTACAAGGAAAAAAAACTAGTAAGGCAATGATGGCTCCTTTTTCATCATCCTTCAAGCTAGAGTTACCCAACAACTTCAAAATACATTTCTGGCTATTTTTTCACAGGCATACGTCTGAGATATGCAAATCTATGTAACACAATTTAAAAAAAAAAAAAGCAAGAATGAAAATTTAATTTCTACTAGAAATAAAACTGAATTATCTCTCATTGTGAAAGAACCTATCCAGAATCATGGATCCTTATGTCACTGGAACAACAATAAAGCCTTAGGCTTAAGATTACTATAGGCTTGGCTGTGTTATTTTGGAACTGGGGGTAACTGGAGATTTTTTTGGAATGGGTCATGCATTAAAGAGACACTAAGGGTTAAGTTTCCTTAGAGGACCCAGGCAAGGGAAGATGCAACTTATCCAAATGGACCTTGAGCTATCCTGAGGGCAAGTGGGCTGACAAAGAAGCCTCGGGAAAGATGTTCTGAAAGTGTAAAACTAATGATTATTACCCAGAAAAAAAGGTTGAAAGTGACTGAAACCACTACTTAAGAAAAGACCAAGATAAGTGTATGTTAGAAAGGAGGAAAGAGGAAAATGAGGCTGGACCAGCTTTTTGGCAACATGACCAAGTGACAAATTTCAGTCGATAGGGGTTTTCAGTTGAAAACAGAATATTTCTCATTCAGCAAAAAAAACCCCAAAACAAAACATAAGGTCTGTTACAATAACCAATAGCTATGGCACTTTAAAAATCCTACAAGAGGAATTCTTGTTATGCATAGAAATGTTTTCTTAAGTAAAATATTAAGATTTTGTTATTAACTCAAACTGAAAATGCACCATTTTGAATTCCAATCTGCATTTGTGAAATGCAGATTTCACAAATCTGTGTATGGGGAGGGACTAGAGTTCAAGGTTTTTACTATCTTTTTCATATTACTGACCATTAATGTAACAACCTCACTGATCAGCTTTTATTCTGCCCATGGTTGCACATCATATGATTTCTAGTACCCTACTGCCAGCAGCAAGTAGATTGACTCCCTCCAGCCAAACAGCACGGCATCCTTTCTCTTTCCTACAATCATTTTTAAACAAGCTAGATGTTGTCACAAATGCACCTCTTAGGCATGTTCAGCTGAGGGAGGCCAGTGCCTGCTGTTCACCCAGTGGACTCTGCCCTGTAGCTCCAGGTGTGTTGTCAGGAGCAGCCAGCAGGAGCTGAGCCTGCAGCGAGGACAGTGTTCTTCCTCTTCTGCAACCAAAGGGATATTTTTGCTTTCTGCATTTCTTTCTGCCTGGATTAATCCATTATTGAGAGGAAACATATTCCCAGAAAAAGAGGAAGAAAAATTGCTGATACTCTTAAGTTACCAGGCACTTACGCTTCGTTTCAACAGGTGAAGGGTAGCACTGCAGGAAAGAAATTAAACAACTACACTGAAATGAGTTTGATATGAAAAATGGAAATCTCAGATAACCAATATGCTCTAAACACAATAAAACCTGTGGCAGGAACATGTGTGTTATTTCTAATATCCCAGCTTATTCCCACTACTAATAGTTACACCTTGCTACCTAATGAGAGCAACAGGTTTACTTTGATTATTTGAATTTTACTCCCTTCCCCCCCATCAATTCTTGTATTGTGCCCACTTCATTAGTTGTTAAACTTTAACCAGGATAACAAGATAATGTTATCTTGTTGTTATGTAAATAACAAGATTTACATCTTGTTTGCCTCTCAGTATTGTTTGTGAGGAGCATATTTTCTTACCCATGCCTACAGAAAGTACTAACTTATTCCACAAAAGTTCCCACTGATTTCAATCCAAAAGCTCAGAGTAAATTGCTAAATAGAATTAGTGAAAGCAGAACTTTTGCATTAGTTATGCATTTAGCTTTAAAAACAAAACAAAACAGAGGTATGCTCTGTACTTCTTAGTACTAAACAATATACGCATTTACTCTAGCATTTACAAAAATTTTAGTTAAAACTTATCCACTGGAAATATTTCAAATATTTTAAGTCAATTCTTAGCTACCAAAGCATATTCACACTCAGTCCTTTGCAGATTCTTCTTTATTTTACAAAGTAATATTACTGGGAAGACAGTTCTCAAAGCTACAGCTGTAACAGTGATGAAATATTTGCTTGATGAGTATGTGTGTTTCCACTTCAGGAAGTGCTCTCAAAGAGGCAGGGTCTCTGGATCAGAAACTATGATCCAGTATGGATTTGTCCTGGGAATTATCATAAGGTTCAGATGAAAGTTCTACAGCCCAGGCTGGAGGTTTCAGCTGAACATAATTACAACTTTTGGTAAAAGAGAGAATTTACCAGGAGACCATCCAATAATTAGGATGTGAAAAAAGGCCATAAGGAAAAGATACAGTTTCCAGAATTCTATTCTAAGAATAAACATGAAACTGAAATGTTTCTATTACTTTGCAGAACTGAACATAATATTTAACATATCTGACCATTACATTTTCTTAAATAACATTCTCCTAGTTCTCAAATAAATAAAACAGGAAATGTAAAAACCCATTTTCAAACAGCAAGCACAGGTTGATATTCATCCCATGTAATTTTATCCATCTAAAAGTTAAATATTTAGTGTAAGATAAGTTTCCAAGACCTACTGAGCAGGCAGTGAAGAGAAACATGCCAGTGTTTGAAGAGCCCATTCTACAGTTCATACACTGTCTGTGGAATATGACTATGATCTGTTACCAATGAGCTGTTTTCTCCCTCTCTCTTTCTCTCTTCTGGAGGACTACATGTGCAAAGACATTTTTGGTTTGTTTTGCTTTTTTTTGTTATTTGTTTGCTTTGTTTAAATTTTGATCTGCTTTTCCATTGGAGTCGGTGAGATGGATTGCCCTCTGAAGAGGCCTCTCTTTCTCTATATTGCCTGCCTGCATGGCTTAGATAAAATGCTTAAATTTGTGTAAGCCACTTTTAGTTACTTTGAGTAACTAAAATGTAGTAAATCTGACTCACTGACAGGTTCCAAAATACAGTAGTTTCTTTATCAAAATTTCAAATCATTAAATATACCAATTATCAATATGTGATGCTGGTTTTAGTAGATGCCAAAAAGAATAGTTGTTGGCCAAATGTCACGATATTTTTAACAAAGATCATTTTTAGGAAGTTGAGTTATCAGAACACAGCGAGGTCAGTAGGATGATAAACAGTGAGTTGAGTGCAACTTCTGCAAAGGACCACCTAGCCGAATGGTCACAGGCAGGAAAATGTACATGTATAAATAACTATATTTATAACGTCTAATGCTAGTAAATAGGTAACTGGGAGCAAAAACCCACATATTTTTCTTTGAAAAGCAGTATTACAGGAAATTATAAATATCTATCTCAGTATACTTTCTTCATGCAATGTTGTGGCACTAACAGTTAACAAAATTCTCATACATCACAAAACAGAAGCAAGGAAAAGTCTCTCTATGCAAAATTTTGGTGAGACCACTCTTATAACACTTATTCACACTGCAAAGAATGTGTGAAGTAGAAAACTTAGAAGAAAGCTACATAAGTGATGCAAGGTTATAAAAAAAAAAGCCAGAAATACGGGACTGAAGGTGCTCCAACTAGCTTATCAAAGGGAAGGTCAAAAGTGTGGGTATTTACAAATGGAAAAAATATATCAGAGAAACAGCTTAAAATACACTTCATAAAAACTTTGAAGGACACTTTTTCATGCATAGGGAGTGGAAATGAATTCTTCAAGTGTGAGCAGGCAGGCCAGAGATGAAAAGTTAAGGAAAAGGAAAATTATCAGTGGTATGATGCATGTATCCTAATGTGGGAATCTAAAACTGCAACCAAGTTTAGGTTCTCTTTAAAATTAATGGGAAGAACCAAGCACCTTCAGAGGACAATTCATCTCATCCTAAACAGAAGCCTGAAACTACATGGAATGCATCTGGTCATACCCGTTTCTCTCCTCTCACTAGAATAGGAGCAAAAATTACTAGCTCAAACTGAGATGTCTATGCTTTATATGTCCAAAGTTAGGTGAGATGTATCCCAGCCTGTATTACTTTTTAGAGCCAGACTGTCTTCAGGAGTTGCAGTGTTGTCACCAGAAAACTGATAATCTGTATTTTTCTTTCTCCTGGGGAGGAAACCTTATCCCCTTGCCTGAGTATGAGAGTGCTGAGAGAAAGAAAGAGGGAATCTTTCAGTAGCTTAGGGCAGTAGTGCATAATCACTAGATTTTTCATTTCAGCTTTCAACTTGAAATTACAGATCTAACTTCCATTTGTGACTGCTATGACTGTACTGAGATTAGCATTTACCATATCACTTTCTACAGCTGGTATCAGTGAAAATATTTATGCACACAGTGAGAGGAGAAAAGTATCTGCCAAAACCTGTGGGTGCCACTAAAAACAACATTTCTTTCAAATCTGTGTTTTTGTACAGTGCACAGCACAATGGTACTCTGCTTACAGTTGGAAATATCAGGCACTTCCATAATAAAAAAAAAAAAAAGTAAAAATAATTATTGTCCTGTAGTAGTAATTATATCTAGAGCAAATTAGGCATTATAAGTACAACAGAACATCAGTTATGCCACCTCAGTGGGGTGAGAGATGTTGACTTTCTAATGAAGCCCCCCTGTAAGAGATGTAGCTGTAAAGTCTAGTCTTAACTTTAAGCTCTCCTTAGATTTTCAATAAAGAGATATAGTGCACATGAAAATAAAACCAAGTAAAATACGAACATGCAGAGCTCCCTTAGGCTTAGCCTACAGATAGTAAACCAGTGTAGAGTTTCAAACACTATGATGGTAGCAATCATTCTTAGATCCTTTATTCACTCGGAGATGATGGGGTGCTACCAGAGCCAGACAACTAAAAACCAGATGGGTTGTGAAGTCTGTGCTAGGTCTTCTCAATATAAATTGCTGAACGAACTGTTCCTTTGTACCAACATTTGGCAGAGAATACTTTGGGGGGTTTTAATTGCCATTGCTACAAACCATAGAAAGGTTTGTGTGACGGTGATGGAATGCTGACCTCACTGAAGAAAGACCAGTTTTACCTTAGTTAATGAATAATAGTTGCCATTTTCTGTAATTGTTCCCCCCCCTTTACTGTCACAAATGGTCTTATGATAATAATCATAGTATATAATCTGACACAAGTGCTCTTAAAGAATTTTCTAGTAAAGGACTGCAGCCTCTGTGGGAGGTAACTGTCGGAATTATCTTAAACCACTACCTGTCTTCCACTACAATAGAAAAGGCCTTTAATCGAAATAATCCTTTTTCAAACGAGCAACTTTTTTTTTTCCCTCTGCAATTCACTCATCTTAAAAAGAGCACTATAGCTTTTGTGCATAACTTAATTCATTCTTCAAGACAAGTACAAAATTTGTCACTGACATTTAGCGCCAGCCGTAGGCAATGGATAAAATGAACTAGTTAGCAATTTAACCTGTAAAAAAAACAGAGTGGGATGAACAATTTTCTGCCATCAAAGCAAATGGCTAACATTTAGCAAGATTTTATTTTTATTTTTCAGCCCATCCCATCCTCAAGAAGAAAGAAGTCAGGCTAACATTTTTTCTGGGTCCTAAATCTTCCTCTCAGCCTATTTCTTTAATGGTTTAAAGTAAATGACTATCCAGAGGATAATTAGGCACTGTGCTGTCGCATCGTGTCAGGTCACAGCTGGATTTAGTCAGCATTAACCTTTGGGGAGAATTGGAATATCAGTATCATTTAAAATTAAAGACGTGTAAGCAGGCATTTCTGGAGATGTTAGAAAAGTAATTGTCTGTAAATTGTTTGACCTTGAGATTTAATTGCATGCACAACACACATTCTAGCAAGAACCCTGGACTGTGTTCATTCTCTTTCACCTCCGTACCTCTCACTTTGCAGAACCCATTAAGCTACCTGTGGATTTTTCTGTAAAATATTAAAGATTGTTTTATATTGAGAACAAAAGCTTTTAAGCAAGACCTCTTGAAACAAAACTCTTAAATAGCTGTAGTATAGACCTCACCTATTTCAATTTCAGTCTTTTTATACACTTAGAAATGTTTATATATACATAGAAAATACTCCTACTAAAGAGCTATGCTTAATTTTTATTCCCCCTTTTTTTTTTTTTACTAACAAGTTTGCATATTATGCCTTATTCCCTTTTTCCCTAATGAGACAGCTTATGCTTTCAAAGTCCCTCAAGCTAGGCAAATCTCTCCACTGCTTCCACTGTTAATAATGAAACTTCATAATTATACAAATCCAAGGTGGCCAATCAGCTTCTCGGGCTGAGCCTTCGGGTACCTCATGCATTATTTATGTGGCACTCGGGCCTGTGAACTCACTTGCTTATATTAGAAGCCTAATTAATATTTAATCACATGTAGAGAGGGCACACAAAGCTGTGTTAGTCCCCGAAAGAAGTGCAAGTAAAAGTGTGCACAGGTGCTTGTTTGCTTTTTGTAGTGTGTGTATGCGTGTGCATGCTATAATATGCACACTCAGACACACTGATTAGAAATACTCCTCTCAGATTGGGAACGAGAAAATTCTTTGAAGAGACTAACATATGCTGATAAAGACATACATAGTTTTGATCCTGACTGCAAAACGGCTTTTTCAGGTGATGCTGAAACCAGTTGAGACTCTCCATGAAGATTTCAGCATATGAAAAACAACGCCAAGGAGAACTGTTTAGGCTTCTTGGTTGAGGAATCACTTTCTACATGTCTACAGACATCCTTTCTATATTCCTGGGGGCAGACTCTCCATTCACACTGGCACTAAGTCATCCGCTGCAAAGCGGTTCTTGTTTTTATGACAGTCCATGAGAAAAAGTAAAAATACCTCCAAGTACCCTCACTTTCTGGGTACATATCATAACCATCTCTTCCCCGGCATGAGAATGCTGGATAATCCCAGCTGCTAGCTTGTACGGAGAAGAAAGTTCTTGAAACAACCTTAGTTATGATGATTTAAGTTGTAGAAGATGCCACTTGTTACTGGATATTTTTCTAGAAAACTTTCATGTCAGTTGATGCTGAATTATTTTCATCCTCACCTATCATTGTGCCTCTACCTGCAAAATCCTCACTTGTCTGTTACTTCCTTTTTGTCTACACAGACTCTGACAGATCACGCTACAGTATGAAATCTTTTTGATGGGAAGGAAAAGAGATCCATATCTAGAAAACTGTCTGAGTACACAAGTCAAAGCAGTGAGAAAATGATCTGTCTTATTATTGTAAATTCCACTTCACACGATGTAGTTTAATATTAAACAAAATGTTTCATCACATTGATACTACTATTATTTCAACCAACATTTCCAAAGCCATTAACTTTTCTGAGTTTTTATCTTCTTAGACCATTGCAATCTCTCCCCACCATTGTGCTATTGCTTTTAAGGCAGACAATTAAGGACTTCATCTGAACTTCCTCTTTAAAACATTGCTTTCATTTGTATTTTCACTAGCATTGTCTCCCCATAAACAGTAGCAAATAGGACTTATGGACTTTATTCCAGAATCTGCTATTAAAGCATTAATGTGTCCCTGAAATAATTGATCTTATCAATATATAAAATGGCTGTGATAACCAGAGCTGGAAAAAACCAAGAACTTTCGTTGTAGCAAATAGGACTTATGGACTTTATTCCAGAATCTGCTATTAAAGCATTAATGTGTCCCTGAAATAATTGATCTTATCAATATATAAAATGGCTGTGATAACCAGAGCTGGAAAAAACCAAGAAACTTTCGTTTGGTGGTCAGAAGAAGAGAATTAGGAAGAAAAAGAGTGAGGACTCTGGGTAAGGACACTGGTGAGGCCACACCTGGAGTACTGCATTCAGTTCTGGGCTCCCGAGTACAAGAGAGATGTGGAGCTACTGGAGAAAGGCCAGTGAAGGGCCACTAAGATGATTGAAGGGACTGGAGCGTCTCTCCCTTGAGGAAAGGCTGAGAGAGCTGGGACTGTTCAGCCTGGAGCAGAGAAGGCTCAGGGAGGACCTTGTCAACGTGTACAATTACCTGAAGTGAGGGAGTGAAAAAGAGAGAGCCAGGCTCTTTTCAGTGGTGCCTAGTGACAGGACCAGAGGCAGTGGGCACAAACTGAAACACAGGAGGGTCCCTCTAAACATCCTGAACATCAGGAAACACTTTTTTCACCATGACGGTGACTGAGCCCTGGCACAGGTCACCCAGAGAGGTTGTAGACTCTCCATTCTTGGAGATATTCAAAAGCTGTCTGAACATGGTCCTAGGCAACTAGCTCTAGGTGGCCCTGCTTGAGCTGGGGGGTTGGGCCAGATGACCTCCAGAAGTCCCTTCCAACCTCAAACATGCTGTGAGCCTGTGACAATTTTTAAAAAATTGTCCAGAACAAAATGTAAAATTTGTCTAATATTTGGCATTTCCTTTTATTTTTTTTATTTTATAAATTCTAATTTTAAAATGAAAAAGCAAGAAGTTTACACATTAAAAGAAATATTAATTTTTGTTTGCTGGGATATTTCACTTTGAAGACAACACTGTGCAAAGTTCCTACTCTTCTCCCAACTTAGTTTTGGTTGAAACTATTCTCTGAACATAAATCGAAGACGTGAATATTTTTAGTTACTTCAAAAATCCATGTGAGTAAAATTTGTTGAAATCATGTCTCACAGCTCTGGTGGTATTGATCCAGGTTCAGAAACTCTGTGAAACTTTAAATTGGTAAGGAATCTTTACAGTCTTGAATGAAGCGTGCTACACAAATAAAAAGAATTATAATTGTTAAACAATTAAGTGAAGTACTGTAAAACATAGCAACGATTCTTCAAGCGAAGCAATCCTTCCTTCTCCTTCCAGTCTCACTTCTCTCTTAAAATCCAGACTCCAGAGCTTAAATCTGTCATTACATTAACTTACAAAGTAAAACAGCCTATCAATGCAGCCTCAAAACTAAGTTGGATCTCAGTGGTGCCAAATACTTCTTGTAAAACAAGAATGTAGGAAACTATGACTTCCTATGTTTGACATCAAGTTCTTAAAATCAAACTGCTCTTAAGAAACCATGAACTGCCTCTTGAGGCATCACTTCCACTTGCTACAGAGGACCTTCCATACTAAATTGACAGAAATAAATGAGTTGGCCCACCATGCACTCTGTACCATTCCATGTATGTAATATATGCACACACGATATATTGACATCAGTTTGCTAAACACCTCTGGCAATCACTGAAAAAATAGACATGCATATATTAGCTCAGTAATATGTTTTAAATTAAACCAAATTCCAATTTATCTTGATTTTTTTTTTTTCCTTTCAGGGACAAAAATAGTGAGGGATTAAATATATGCCAGGAACCCTGTACCAAGCATCTGGCAAATTTATGGGTTTTTGCATCCATTTTCCAGTGCTACAGTCCCAGAGGTGCAAGAAATGAGAAGAAACATTTGTTGTAGTTCCAGGGAGAGTTTGCAATTTCATAACTCTTGTTTAAGATACTTTCATTTAAAAAAATAGAAGACTTGTAACCATGTTTACACTATTTCCGTACAATGACAGGCATCCAGAATTTGAAATGAATATGTTTAACAGGGAACATTCCTTCATTAACAAGACCTAGATGAATCACGGTGATTTTCTTTTTTTTTTTTCACCTTTCGTTTACACTGTAGTTACTATTTTAACACCAGACTAGTTAAGTGTGAGGACAGACAGAGCGGTGAATAATATCAGCAGGTGCAGAGGTAAAATGAATTTTTTTTTTCAAAAGTCATCAAAAAGTGGGTTGTTTTTGCAGTATTGTGCAAAAATATTTTCCAATATTTTTCCACTTTGTGGTTGTTTGCTAAATGTACCATTATGTCACTAACTTCAAAGCTTAAACTTGATCTACTTAAGACCTGTCTACTCAACAGGACAATAGAGAGAAAAAAAAAAAAGAAAAAAAATCATCTAACATTACTAGCTTCCATATTCTATTCCAGTTTCAATACAGGATTGTTCTATTAACTGTATTCGCTAATGGTCTGGTCAGCCTACCATTAAATTATTCAAATAAAGATGAGGGACCTGATTCTCAGCTGGCATATATCAGTATAGTTTCATTGATTTAAATAGGGCTATACCAATTTACATCTCCTGTGAATCATGCCCATCATTTCAATCAGAACGATTAAATGATTAGTTTCCTAGTATATTAGCATAAATTGGTAATAACTAATGAGTGCTCATAATTCTCTGCCTTTTTGTAAAGCCCTTTTCAAGCATAGGAGCATTCACCTGGTAGAAGGGTGAATACATAAGCTGTTGTCACATATGCATCTGAATAGTGTTACACAGCACAGCCAAAACCATGGAAAAGATGTACGGTCCTTCTGAATCTACACCTCGCAATGCTCAAGAAATGCAAGAGAATTTTTAGCTGAGATTAAAAGAGCAGGTGCTGCTATTTTACAGTAGTACAATATAATAATACTGCAGTCTTCAATAAATGGCCTAAGAGGGTATTAATTTTATGCTATAGAAAGACTAATGTGCCTTTCTTTGAAAGAAAACACGACTCCAGAAGCAGAATATTTGAGAAAAATACCAGTTTTTAACAAAAATAGGATGAATTAGCAACTGCCGTACTAAAGAAAACCTCAGTTATAATATCACATATGTAAACAAAAGAAAAACAGTGGAAGCTTTTACTGTAGTATGCCTTGTTAAAAATCTTGACAGTATTTTCAAATCGTCAAGCATTCACCAGCTGTGTTAACAAACTTAGCGCCACCTAAGGTGTGCTTCTGCCCCCCAGATTTAGCAAAATGCAGCCATTACTACTTTTAGACTTCAGTGTGAAGCAGGGATTTTCCCTCTCTTTGCCACAAGGGGAACACTTTCTGGACACTTCGGTAGCTTCACAGGATGGCAGAGAGGAGAAGGAAAAGTAACAGAAGTAAGTACCTGTCGCTATTCCAGAAACCCCTCTCGTCTAAAAAAATGCAAATTTTCTTGGACTTCAGTCCAAGGCAAAGGAATTAACTCCACCCATAATCAAAACCCATAACATACACCCTTTTTTTTCCCGTTTAAAAGGCTTGGTGTATCACTTCGTCTTCTGTAACAACCACATACCGCATAGGGAGAAAATCAAATTTAAAATAGTAATTTAAACCTAAGATATTTTTTCCAGATAAATAAAAGCAGTAGAATAGAAGAAAAAAAATATCACACTGGGACAAATGCTCATCCCAGAACTTACTCTGCAGCAAATATAATACACTAAAGATGTGCTGTAAAACTTGAGAGGGAAATCACTGATTCAAGACACTTGCCCATAGAGTGAGGTGATGCAAGTTGAGACACATTCTTGGACAGGATCTATTAAGCTCGTGTCCAGCTCAGCAAGAGGCATTTCCATAGATTCCTTAGATTTTGTGTAGTTCAACTTTTAAAGGTGCAAAAATATTGAAGGGATTTATCATAAAATAAAAGTAATAAGTACACTCAGAAACATCAAGTTATATCTGCTCTGCTTACAGCCTGCAAAATATCCAAAGAAGCTTAATAAAGAAAATAGGCTTTGGGAAACAGAAATGATCATGAAATCACTAAAAATTTCTCTAGACTGAAAAAGGAAATTAACAAAGAGGAGAATGAAAGAGAGAATGAAAGAGAAAGGGCAAGAATAAAGAAGAGAGAGAAAGAAAAAATAAAAGAAAGAGAGAGAGAATATGAAACTAACCTTACAGTCAAAATGTCATTCAGCAATCTTGTTTTCATTCCTAGAAAGTACTTGCATTAAACCCATTTTTATTAAAAGTGGGGTTTGCTGCCCAGCTTGACTTTGCCTTCTAAATATATATATATACAGACACACAATCAATTTTTGACTCCTGGTCAGAATAATTCATTTCAAATCCTCATTTCATTTTTTTTTTATCCAAGACCTGTTTGGAGTTTCTATACAAATTTAGGAATATCAAGACCTTGAACTTCACTGCAGGTGTTCCCAGTGTGCATTATCAAGAACAAATTCTTAGCTATAACTCTCAAACACCATGCACCTTTTATATAATATTTTTCAGAGTTTTGCTGATGAAAAATAAATACCCGATATAGCTAGGAAACTCTGCTGTAAATGAAATTTGTAACATATCTGTATTATTACACTTGGATAAGTACGTATCGGGGGTGTGTGTCCAAGCATACACTCATATATGCATTTTACTTATGTGTATACTTATATATATGTATGAATTTATATCAAAATCTTCAACACTGATTCATCAAATTCACCAACACGCAAAACTTTTACTAATCCAAATTAAAAAATAAAAATAAAATCCACACATAGAAAAAGTTGATGTGTTTCTTTTGTCTGACTTTTGTAAAACCATTGAAACTTGGTGCTCACTTTAAAATCTCAGCTAAAAGAGCTGTCAATTAAAACTATTTGTGCAAGAGCCTTACTACTTTAAATGAACAGATTTTAGGCAGAGCTTCCCCAGTGTTTCTTCATGTTTTCATATCTGCTGCACAGGAGCAAAATGTACAATAGCATACAAGAAATCCTGCTTTGGAAGGTTGTAAGACTGAGATCAAGTCTGCAATTTTTCACTCCATTTTCCTATGAGTGTCTCACACAGTTTAAGTACTAGTGATACTCGCTACTTGGATACATTTACATAGAAACATTTCTTCTTCTACACTCCCTTGAAAGTCAATGGGAGGTTTTCTGTTGACTTCACTGAGGTAAGGATGAGGCATTATACAGCCAAAAAAAGACATTGTTCTTGATGACCCACAGTTGGTGTGCATGCACTCCCTTTTCAAGTTTTACTCTTTTACCACCTCCTTCCCTCTGAGCCTAAAGAAATGCAATAAAGTCTGTATCTTCTCTACAACCTCTGTCTTAAATAGTGGGGAAGGAAACAAGAGAATGAAACTGAAGTGGCTGGCACTATATCCTCTATTCCTGCCACCTAGCAGTACAATAAAAAGTCCTTTTTGCAGTATAGAGACAAGACTCGTGCAGTCTACATTACAATAGTGATAAAAATAAAGGAATTGAGCTGACTCAAAATACAACTGTGTCAAAGAATCCTAACATACATTTGATTCTAATGTATACCTCTGACACATAACTATATTTAATATCTGCTGTCTAATCTTTACTGAGTGCAATGCTATCACCTAGAAATGCAAAACTTAGAACCAAAGTAAGCATTTCTTTGCAAAATATTTTGGTTAGGTTAGAACTGGTGAGACTCTCCTACACACTGTGGGCATCTTCACAGTATTTAATGAGTGTTTTAATTACAGAAACTTTAAGTCAGTGGTTTTAAGTTTAAAAGAAATCATAATAGTAAGGTTTAAAAGAACTCTTCACCTACACTGTTTCTATCGGTAAGTTAGCTGGTACAGAATATGAAATTAAATAGTATTGCAATCAATGTGAAGAGTTTAACATTTTGGATTTTATACACTAAATGTCATTCAAGAGTTATACTTTGAAGAAGTGCAATCCAGTGTGATACCTAATTGGTAGCCGTCTTCATAGTTACTATTTTCCTACTTTGTTGCCAAGCATCTGCATATTAATAAGTAACTACACGTAGTGAGAGGAAGCACTCCAGAGTAACACACTTAACTCACTGTCTTTATTCACCGTATCATAGTAAAAATGTACACTTATGCCAAAGGGAAGTTATGCCTTTAAACTGCAACTCTAAATTGCAACTAACATGCTGAAGCAAGGATGTCACAGTTACACATAATTACCATTTCTACAGGAGCCTGTTTCCTGTGGTGACAGTAGCATATTTAAAAGATAGCATTTTCAGTCTTTGATGTCACTTTTCTCATACAAAACTGTGTTTTCACTAAGAGCCCCATTCAGTAGCCCAGCCTTATCCAGCAAAGCACTTAAGCATATGCCTAGATCCTATTTATTTCAAAGGAACTTAGGCACATGTTTATGATTTTTTTCTGAAAAAGAATTGAACTTAAGTATATGTTTCAAATGCTTTGTCATATGGGAACATAAAATAGGAGCATAACTCCTAACTGCAATACTACTAATACTCCCAACTACCCAGGAATTCTAGCGACGACAAGTTTTATCACGTTTTACAGGTTTATTTTTCCAAATAATGTTTTAGTATCATCTTGTCTTATCACATAGCACATGCTGTAAGCTTATTACAAGCCAACAAAAAGTTTGAAAAAATATTAAGCTTAATCATATTTGAATCTTTAATACATTACCAGTGTTCCTCATGGCTTAAAGACCATAAGCTTTAAATATCACAGAAGCTTTTTTTTTTCATATTGGAAATGAGAATGCTAACAAAGGTATCTGCTGCTTATACAACAGGTTGTAAACCAGAAATTCACAGAGAAGCCAGGGGAAAAACCCTTCCTATGTCTCCTGCATTTCTCTTTCCATCTTTTGCTTTTTCTTATTCATAATCACTGTAATAAAAAAGGTGTTTTCCTGGATAAATATTACAGAACAAAGAATACAGTATGATTGGCTCTGTTATACTACCAAATTTTTTTCCAGCAACCTAGCTATAAATAGTGCCCAGATTGTGTAGCAACAGAAACTGTCATCTATTCCCCTTGTACAAAATACCTCTGTGCTACTCAAAACGTGAGGAAACCCTTTTTAGCAACCCTATCATTGAAGTCACCCTTTATAGAAATACTTACTGTCTAATACTTCAGTGTTGTTTGTTGGGTGTTTTTAATTAACATCCTCATTATAACAGTCTGTGGTGGTTTTAATATTTATACACTAAGGGTGACACATTGGGAAGGCTGTGTCATCGTCATTCTTCTAACAGAAAACTGGGTGCAGTTTTCCTTGGAGCCCTTCAGTGATTCTCATGACTAGGGTAGACCATAGTGGCTGTCGAGGTATGTATAACGCACTGGCTCTTCTTCATAAGCTGATTACATTTTCTCTCTTAGGATAATTTCTTACAGCTAGAGCACGGAGTTGAAAATTTAGAAATGTATTTTCCATTTCTCACTGGGCCACAGACTTCCTGTGTGGATCTTGAACAAATTGTTTTACTTACTCTACCTCTGCTTTGCACATCTGAAAAGTAGAGATAAAAGCAACAGGAGCACTTCAAGGCTTAATTTATTAAAATTGGCAAAGAACTTTCAGGTCAATGAATGGAGGCTGCTACAGATTAACATATTAAAAGTTTTAATAATTTATTTGTGATCTACTTTAACCCACACAAGATGTTTCTAAACTAGAAGCAACAGGAAAATTTAACACTGTATGTCACTGGTATACATGTCCAGTTTTATAGACCAGTAACTGTAACTGAAAGATATTAATGCGTTTCCTCTATTTGGGCTGTGTTCCAGAGCACTAACATACACTTCAGGAATAACCTTTTTCCGATAGAAAGTTAAAATAAAGCTAAATGCAATATAAATACATACTTCATGTTTACACACACATACATGGCACACATACAGAAAATATGTGCATTGAGATACTAGTCCAAAGAAAGAAAAAGATTTTTCCTTGTTTGTGTTACAAGGCCATAATTCCTCAAGCTCAATGATGTGTGTTGTAGAAATGCCCTGAAATAAAATGCCTGTAATTAACTAATATATGATTTCATATAAGATCCTTGTTTAATATATGTCTTCATATTAATGCACTGTGGTTAAAGGAAAATAAAATAGTTAGCAGAGGAAGAAAAGACATATTTGTATTTTTAAAAATAATGAAATCTGCTTTATTCCAATAGCATTTTTCCTCAGGATTTTTTCTTTTTAAAAATAAAAATTCCATTTTCCTGTCTGAATTCAAAATGATTGACTGGAGCACAATATTAAGTAATAAATAAAACAGTCCCAGTGCCTGAAAGACTCCTGAATAAAGAGAAAATTATTTTTGGATTTTCCTTCTGATCAGATATGAAATATTCTGAAACGCCACCTCTATAATCTGATAAAAAGCTTGATATCCCCAAATGAAAATAGGATTCAGCACTTTCATTTTTCTGTCTCTAAAGGAACCTCTAGGTAAACTGATTTTAAAAAAATGAAAATTTCAAGCATAAAGGTGGGAGTAATGAAGCAAGTTTAAATATGCGCTGACCTTTGAAATGAACTGCATTCCATGTTGTTTGGCCAAGAAGCTGGCTGTGTTGCTGTCTCCATCAATTTCCACAGCATAAAAGATGCGGGTTTTGGAGCTGCCCTGCTCTCTGGTGGATGTTGATAGGCATCGCCACAAATACACCAGTGCTGATAGTAACAGCCACATGTTCCTTGCTCTGAAATATTAAAAAGAAATCCACAAGGGATAAAAGTGTAAGCATCTTCTTTTGCTGTTGTTGTTCACCATAAGAATTTACCCAGAGGTGGCTGTATTTTATTTTCCCCTTCTTTGGTTAAAAAATAAAATCCTACAATCTTTTATTTAGTAGCAATATTAAACTAAAAAGAAGAAAGTAAACCAAAACATATTATTTTTGGAAGCTAAGAGTATTATGCTGTTTGACAGTATCTAAAAGCAAAGTTATGATTTTATTCATACAAATTCAAAAATAAAAATGTACACTATTTTGCAGCTTTAGTTATTATTTCCTTTTTCCACTCCTGTTTTATTATATAAGTTTCACTAGTTTTATTCAGTGATTTGCTAATCTCAAGCTGTTCACTAGACCTGAAGGTCAAATGGCATTCTCTGAAAAATTTCAATGTTTGATATCAAAATGGAAGATTGCCACTTGTATAGTAATTTTAATAACAACCGCTAATCCAAATATCTGTATATGTTCTAAGTCCTTCTGTAATATATTTTATCAAATATCATTTTATAAGAGTCTTATGATCTAATCATATATTGCCTAGAAAAATGAATATTAGAAAGATGACAAAGTCAAGATTACACATATGAGAAGTACTACAGGTATCTTAATTAGGCAATATTCATACCTGGCTGAAAATTGATTCTGTAAATGCTAACTCTTAGGCACTAGATCCTGGCTTTAAAAATATGACAGCAGCAAGTAACAAAATCATCCTGAGCGATATCCTGATGTTTCATCCATGATGAAACAACAAGGGTATCTTTTAAGTAGATGTACTATTAGGTGCAAACAGTGGTAGAAATCCAACTAACATTTCCACCTATGTTCCCATTCTTTTATGTACCTGGTTAAGATCTGTACAATAACAGAATTTAAAAATTAATTTTGAAATGGATGGGACAATATAGTTTTGCATGTTATAGGTGGTCATGTTCATTTATATGCTTGCAACGTTTGCAGCAATTATTATTCAAATAGTCATTTAAAACAGCAGTTAGATATAACTTATCAGTGGGACCATACAAATATGTAGAAATAAACCATTGTATCAATTCAATCTTTGAAGATATACATCTGTCTCCTAAGCCATGTCTTTCAATTGCATCCTTCTTGGAAGTCCAAGAACTAACGCAAAGCAGCCAGTGACTGAATTCCACCCCCACACCCAGTAGTAGCTCTTTTTAATATTAGGTGCAAATTAAGGTGCAACAGAAAAAACCAGTTTATCTCATATCTTGCAGTCCACAATAATACAAATTTACAAACTTTAATAAACACTGCCAGACTGAAAAAATATACTTAAGGTATCTGCACAGTTAAAGATAAAAATCAGATCTTGAATGAGATCCTACCAGCTAGATACTTCTGAAAAGGCCTAGTAAAGCCTATCATAAGAATCCCTACCAATTACGTTAGAGTGTTTCTGGATTCTGATTACTATCTGAAACATAGACAGAGCCTCATAAAGGTGGGGGATTTTTTTTGGCCGGACATATGCAGTCTAGATTTCTAAAGTTCCTCTTCAAATCTTAGTTAAATATGTAGTAGGGACACTACTGGTTTTCCACATGGTGTTTTTTGGAACACCAAGGACTGAGGTAGTGAGAACTGTAATTTATTTCTGTTATCTAGCTAAGCAATCAGATTACAGCCCTATGAAATGAAGCCCAGTAATCAATGGAAAGGAAGCCATGAAGATTATGGAAGATTAAGTTTTGGCTCCTACCTGTAAGAAGATGAAAATTTCATCAAGTATTGTCCAGGACAATGCATGAGGATAAAGGTTATTTGGCTTGGTGTTTCTTCTACTAATGCAGGTCTACTTCGTATGAGCTATTTACTTATATGGTGATTGAGTCAGAAAAAAAAATTACATTAAAGCTCAGTCTACTCTAAACATGATTCAGAATGGATTTCAACAAAGGTCTCTTCCTATCAATTCTAATGCAGTCTAGAGCCATTTTGATCTCCACAGCCAGCTTAGGGCAATGTAGTTGGCCCATATTTAGAGTAAGCCAAAGGCTGAGGAGTGTACAGAGGAATTGGGGCTGCAGAGAGAATTAAGAAAAAAACACCCAAATTGATAATGTAGACCCACCCTGTATAATTCATGCAGAATAAAACATTTCCAGAACAAAAGATCAAAATCAGTCTACCTAGAACACCCTAGATCATAAGAGCATTCTTTTAGGAAAAGAAAAACACAGGTTCATCCCCCTGCAGAGCGATGTAAGGGTAGAGCACCATATTTTTCAGTAAGGGACTCACACTTGTGGTATTGGTAAAAGTGTTTTGGAGATACTTCTCTCTTCTGATAGTATATTCCTTGACATTCACTTTACTGCTTTTCAAATCAAACTATTTCGCTAGTACTAAAGTAGAGCTCTGGAGAACTTATTCATTTTTTCAAGCTGACAGGTTTGGCAAATTTGACCTGACCTGAATGGAGCCACTCTGCAGATTAATTTTTTTGACTAACAATCAATTTTCTGGGGGGAAAAAAAGAAATAAAATACAAAAAAATAATTCTACAGACAACACAATGCAAACATGTCTGAGAGACATTTCTTATATACTAGTGGCTTATGCTAACTGTTACTGGAACTGGAAAACAAAATGCTGGGAGATTAAATGGGAAACAATAATCACTGAAAGCCTCTGCTGTTCACATAGGAAGCTTCAACCACCAATATAAAATTAGCCGTATGTGACATCAAGATGATGTTACTGGAACTGGAAAACAAAATGCTGGGAGATTAAATGGGAAACAATAATCACTGAAAGCCTCTGCTGTTCACATAGGAAGCTTCAACCACCAATATAAAATTAGCCGTATGTGACATCAAGATGATACTTAAAAAACACTTGATTGACAAACTGGAGAAAAAAACCCTCTACAATTGGTAAGAATTTAGATATCTGTTTCTGAAAACAGATGGGGACCCTGCAAATGTATATTTTCACAAAAGTTATACATTTAATAATTTTCCTTTCCACAAAAATACCAATTGACTGGATTCTTGGTCCCCAAGAAATTACAAATCCATCCTAGAAAGTGGAGTTGGTAAACCCACTCAAACACACCTTCAAAAGCAAAGTCAACAATTTAAAGAATATTTCATAGGTACAAGTAATAACTGGACACCTTTGCTATCATGATGCTGAAGCAAACCAAAACAGGTGGTTTCACCCCAATTATTAGCTCCTGAAAACAGTGTGAGTGGGGAAAATGCATTATTTTTACCTATCTACTTCTTCGTGGAAACCTTTGGGTCTCACCCATAATGTGGAATAGGGGCTTAAATTCAGCATGAGATGAAAATTTACCCAAACTTGGACAAGATAATAAGGCTTTGAAAACTGCAGTCACAAGGTCAGCAGAGGCATGTAACAGTTGAAAATTGAAATCATGAAAGATTCCACCTGCACAAAGTAATCCTCATCCCAAGACTGATCCTATATTTCTCCCATAATGCAGGTTTTCCCTATGTTCCAATCTTTATATTGGGAGAACAAAGAGACTGTCCCGCCTACACTCTGCAAAGGCAGTACTAACAGAGGGTAAATTGGACAGAGGAGGATCTGGGTGGCAGTAGAATGGGAGAACGGACAGCAAGGGGCTGCTGCTGGGCATGAGTGAAACTGGTGATTTATGTTACAGGCCTTGGATTGACTGATTAGGATGACTAGAACTGAGAACTGAGCGCCAGGGCAGTGGGACTATTGCTTGAAAGCAAAAGAGGGTACAAAAGGACCACAATACCAGGGACTGAGTGAGAGACTGAAACAAATTATTTGCATACCTGGACTCTCTGGGACCTCAGTTGATATGAAGCTAGTTGGTTCAAGTGACTTGAAGTACAATTGGTTAAACAGAACTAGAAAAAAGAGTCAGGAATGATAGAGAGTCTGGAAAGGTCAAACATTAGATGAAGAGATCTGAATGATTTAGGAAGGGACAGATTAGAGGAGAACTGAAAGAAATACAGAATCCAGGAACAGCTGATTGCAGAGAAACAAATCTAGCAAGGAACCACCAGCGTGCAACCAAGATTATCTGGGCAAAGAGACCTGGGGCAAGGATATTAGCTCTGAAAGAGAAAAGGAGGAGAAAGAACAAGTAACAAGGAAAACATAACCAGGCTGTAAAGAACAAACCAAAAGACTCCATAACCAGACTAGCTCTTCTCCACAGCCCGGAACCAAATCCTAAGTTCCAAATCTTGCTGTTCCACTGAAACTGGAAAACACAAAGGAACCAAGTGTCTTAATTCCACCTACTCAGCCACAGGGATAGTTAAAGCCTGGTACTTTGAGAGTGTGAGCGGGTTCCTTCAAACAGCAATGGATGTGGATGGAAGGATTCCAACCCCATTTATGCCTCCATGAGGATATTAGCAAGTTGCCAAAGGATAACATTTCTACTCTAATTACCCTGCTAAGAAAACCCCAAGCATGAGTCGATCATACACACAATATATTACATTAATAAAATTTTGCTAAATCCAACATTAAAAAACTCCAAATTAAGACTATTGGTGTAAATTGTGACTAGAGGGTGAAAGGTATTTTTAGAGGCTAGGAAGAAGGACAGTTAAAGGCCTGAAAGTAGTCAGGATCCACAACTTATAATAATAAACTCACATATGCTTGATTGCATACAACACTTCTTCTGCTTCTGCCTTTATTCAACTTCCACAGTAAATACAATATATCCTAAAGTGGGCTCTTGAGGGCTAGTAACTAGTGACATCCATGATTAATGTTATATGAGGGGACCGATCATATACAGGTCAGTGCTTCAACCTGTCCTAATCTTCTGTTTTTCCAATAATGAATTTTGAAGAAAATGCTTTGGTTTCAACAGTAAAGATTAAACTTTACTTATATACACTGGAAAGCAATTTAATTTCAGAACACAGGATTTCACCTAACCTATCAAGAAAGAAGATTCATAATTTTATTAAATTCTACTGGGGGGAGGGAAAGGAAGATTTTTTCCTCTTGGTGTGACAAATACAGTAGTATTGTGCAACTGAAATTCCACAAAATGAATGAAAACCTAAAAAATTTCTAAACTACACATATGCAAAAACAGAATAGGCTTATTTTTAATAATGTGTGATATAATTAAGATAAACTAAAATATAAATTAAATACACAATATCAATTAAACAAACAATTTATTGCAGCCACCTCTCTCTGGGTAGTCAGTAGCTACTACAAAATGTAATGTCAGGTTTTGTTCTTTTTTTAAATGCAGCTGAAGTTATTCCACAGTGTACTGCAAACTGCATACTTGTTCCATTAACTGAATCTAATTATAAAAAAACCCCAACCAAACAAAAAAAACCCAAACAAACAACTCTACCATTATTCTGGTTTTAGGTTAGGAGTATGAGATGCTATAATATAATAAAAAAAAAAAACACCACGGTTTCTGTATTAAACAAAAGGGTAGAGGATTGATACTGGATTTGTAACAGGTCTTTACTCAGTAGACCAACTAGGACCAATGCTACGGCAGTAGTGTTTCTATCATTAAGTGCTTGTCACAACAAAGAGTATTTTGCAATAACACTGAATCTTTTCTACAGGGTCAGTAGCAGATGAGCATCATGTTTTACAGTTACTAGTCTTGAGAGTGTTCTGGGTTTGTTGCATCAGAGATTTCAATTTAAATTCTAAATATGAATAATAAATCCTACAACAAATTAGTAGCTTCCTGAAGTTATTACACAATGCACGCTTATGTTTCTGAATTGTAATTTTGCTAGGTAGGCCCATACACACCAAAAAAAGGACTATATGGGTGTTTACAGTCACACACAGAAAAATAGCCAGATGTAACCCCAAATTTCTTAAGGTGATTGAAGCTAAATATGGTTCAATCATATTTAATGGTAAAAAACAGTGATTACCACCAGAAATTTTTGCAAAAATGTGGAAAAAAAGCAATTATATGTGAAGCAATAGTAAATTTCCACTTTTCGTCAGAAGTGTCTGTTGCTTTATAAAACAACAAAATCTAACTAGAAAAAAAAAGAAGAAGAAACACTGAGGGTGGGGTTTTTTTAATGAAAAGAATTGGCTTTCCAATTCTTCCACTGAGAAAAAATGATCCCCTTTAATTGTAGTGAGACATTCTTTAGTTTTTGAGGAAACACCGCAAAACAGCTGAACTACATGCACTGCTTTCTGAGTTATGAACAGTTTTCTTACAGGCTTTGTATCATATGCTGACCAAGCCCAGTTTTGCTCCAGTTTATGAAATGTGACAAGACCACAGTTAAAGTTGATCTATGCCGCAGGCTATTCGTGTTGTCTACTCAGATGGTACATCATAATGCCATGAGTCCAGATACTGTACCTTCTTTGTTTTCTTTCATTTATTTTACTGAAATTTTATAACACCAGAGACAGAGGCAAGATCCGAATTTACGGCATTGCTTCTCCCAGCTAAGAATAAGCACCAAACCATGAGGGTGTATTCAGAAGCATCTCCTGTGATGTCTCAGACCTGCAGAGACAGTGTGTGCTGTTGATTTTGTTTTTTTCACTGAAGAATCACTGAAGTGAAGAGTATGTAATAATGCACACATCATTTTATTGCATTTATGCTGAGCAATATTTTTTTTGGTTTTAAAATGTATTGGTACTGGCAACCACTTTCTAAAGGATTACCTTAGAAACTGTCAGCATTTCAGCATTTTCCAGCTTTATCAAAGCACTATTGACTGTATTAGAAACTGAATAGAGTTCAGTTACTGATACAGCTTGGAGTTTACCACACTTTCAGAGGACATCACTGAGCACCAAGAAACTTCAGAAATTAGCAAATTCTGTAGATAGTGTTTAATCTTGAAAACAGGGACATTTATGATCGAGTGCATTTTGTTCCTTTAATTGCTATTATTTTTGTTGGAAAATAAGAAACAGGACAATTACACACCACTCCTCAGCCAGATAGATCTCAAAATGTTTTACAAACCACATGCACAATAACATGAGAATAATAAACAGAAAATATTAAAAATACAAAACCACAGCTACCTAGGAGTTTGGACTGGCCAAACTGTTTACAAAAAAACTGAACTACTATAAAACTTCTGGAACCAAAAGGGAGGAATTAGTTGTACCTAATCAGCACGTTACTGTGAATTAAGTGGCACTACTCTAGCCATGTGTTCTAACAGCATAAATATGTACAGTTTATAAGAAGTGTTACTATCTTCTATTAGACTAAATGCAATATTTGAGGGGAAAATGACAAGCTTTCAGGCATGCAAGACTTTCCTCCAATCTGAAGTAGAATTAGCAATCTTCCAAACTAAATAAAAGTTGAGAACAATTGCTCTGATTTTAATTTAATCAAGCTTGCCAATTCAATTAACTAAAAGATAAGATAGTTCATAAATATGGGGTGGAGAAATATTAGAAAGGGAAAGACAATACATTTGTTTGCTCCTATGGGACACAGAGAGAAAGAGAGCAAGAGAGACGCAAGTAATTTATTGTCTGTGCAGCACGGAAAGGTTATCCTGGGGTGGCAAAAAATATAATGTGCCATAAAACCAATGTCTCTGTTGAGTCCATGGTTTTTAGTGCCCAGTAGAGTTATGAATTTTAGTTCCAGAATTATCTTTTGAAGGTATTTTGTATGTTTCCCTTGAGCAGCAGGGCTGAGAGGTCAGAGATGAATTTGCTGTTCTGGATTAAAGCAAATGTGACATAGCTATGCAAGCTGGAATTCAAAATTCAATAAGACTCATATAGCTATCCTACTTCAAGGTTCTCTTTAATTGCCAAGAGTGTTCACTCCCAGAAACAAAACTAATGCAAAGCCCCCGCTTAAGCCGCTTGCAACGGTTAGAATACTGTGAAATAACCTTAAACCGGTCTTAAATGATAGCTGAAAATTATTTAATTATGATGGTGATAGGACCATTCTAGAAAATGGAAAACCTATACCTGGTATTAAGCACTTGCTTCTCTCTGCTCTGACAAAATTGAGAGAAAATGCAGAAAAAGTCTTGAGACAATCTTTTACCCAGTATAACTTCAACGAACTCCTGAGCTTGTTCTAAAGGACTTCCAGAATCCCTATTAACCTCAGGGTCAGGAAAGATGAGGAATGGCTCAAAACTCTTGGTTTAGGAGAACATTTTCCCAGTGTATGCAGAGGCATAACCACTTCAAACATGTTGAAAAAAATAGTTTGAAGACTCCAAGATTTCTTTACTGAAGTACCACAAACACTGGTTGCGCTCAGGAAGCATTCCAAGCCGAAGTCCTCCAAGAGATCTTTTGGGGTTTTTTAGAGAGTAAATTCCAGCTGCCAAACCATATCTCAGACACGCTATACTGTAGAGGTTTAACCACTCACTGGGTGGTTATCCTGCACTTAAAATTGCTGAAATTATGCTATCACTCAATGGATGATATAATAGATAAATTAAGTGTTCTAAATTACATAGGCTGTCACACTCACTTCTGTGTGCTTCATAGCTAGTCAGTAATAAGGCTGCAAAAACTCTTATGAAAAGGATACAGATATCTGAGGATACTGAAGGGGAGAAAGAATAGCTTCTCCCCTGACTATGCTCCTTCAAGAAATGAGAACAAAAAAAAAGGGGGTCCAGACAAATTAATGTTACACATTTAACATATATAAAATATACCTGAAAGTTTATATATGTATGAAAAAAAGAAATAGAATAAACAGGAGACATAGTGGAACTGTACAAACAAGGATTATATTAACAATGAGAAAACACTTAAATGACTGAGTCATGCTTTAAGTGTTTTTAAGGGGCTCGAATGTAACTTCACAAGAGACTTAACCATCATATCCAAAAAGTATATTTTCATGAAGCCCAGCGGTCTTAATACCCAGTCTAAGATGAACAACTTAAGTGCTTAGAACAAAATCCTTTTGCTATTAGACCAACAAACTCCTATCCAGCCCTCCAAACAGTGTGAGTTAATCCAAGCCTCTTTCAAGGTTTTGGCTGAAATGTCGACCATGTATTTCTAGAAATTTCTATCTTTCCCTTACCTTAGAGTCAACAGATTTTTGGTCTTCTCTATAGAAAGACTCAATTAACTCAGAGCCAGCTTAACTAGTTAGAGTTGCAAATGACTACTTTTTTTTTTTAAAGTAACTCAGAAATACCTCTTTTATGTTAATGCTCATGGTAGTATGAAACATAAGAGCAACAAACGTTTTCTACATTTTGAGTTTTGGGCATTCATTGTCACTGCCAAGCCACTTGTTGGCATTAAGTTTTAATAAAAGATAGTCCATCTACAAATTTTCTTCCCTTCTGTGAAAAACAGACACTTCAATTAACACCAAAATAGAACTTTAAGAAGACTAACACAACAATATATTCCCCCCCAGTTACCAAACAAAAAAATCTAGAGCAGCTCTTAAAACATTTATTTCTCTTATTTTATTCCACCACCAAGGTGAAAAGAATCAATCATTCCATACAGTTTTGTGTATATGCCCCATCCCTGGAAACATTCAAGGTCAGGTTGGACGGGGCTCTGAGCAACCTGATCTAGTGTAAGATGTCCCTGCCCACAGCAGGGGGGTTGGACTAGATGACCTTTAAAGGTCCCTTCCAACCCAAACCATTCTGTGTTTCTATAGCCTCCAGAAAACAGAGGCTGTGTGATATTGTAAAAATTGTGTTAAACTTCTTAATCTATTGAGAAGCCTCTGCAGCATGCAAAAAGAATCGTCATTTTGAGAACTTTCGAACTTATGTAAACCAGAAAGCATTAACTGTTAGTTAAAAATGCAGATAAAAAAGAGCAAATTTATGTTAGCGTCACCATCAGTATGAGGAATGTCATCTCATTGGACATTCCATGGAAGACCCTTTTTTACATCTAATGAGCAAGGCAGTAAAGTCATATCCTAAGGCTAATAAAGAACCTGTTCTAACCAGTTGCTCAAAACCAAAGATATTTAAACATATTGCACTGGAAGCATAACTTGCACCTGGTCTGATAAATAAAAAGGATTCCATATACAGAATACTTGAAAATGTGATTGTAAAAAATAAGAAAGGTGAGGATCATCCTGAAGCTTCTGCAGGATATTAGGTGATTACTTAGTGCATGAACTGTATCATTTGTCTATAATTTAGAAAATGAACTACACAATATAATTAAAAAATCAGAATGTGAATATTAAAACATGGATGTAAATTCATTCTTTTTTCTATACAAAATGTAAGGGAAAAAAGTGTGTTAAAAAATAAACTGCTGCTTTTTTTGAAATGATTGTAAAACAGAATTAGTAGCTCAGAGTGTTATGTTGTCTGATACCCAATAGCAAATGGTTTGCCAAGCCCTTCTTCCCCTAATAGGTTTACCATTATTATGAAGACAAGGGCCTAAGATTACCAAAACTAAGAACTACCTGATATGCAACTTTTTAGCATCTATTCAATTTATTGGAGCAAAACAGTCTTTTCTACAAACTTTACTATCATTAGTAAGAAAATTCCAACCAGAGAAGTATTACTTTCTTATAACAATAAAAAAAGGAAAAGCAACTTTCATTTTATTTAATAGATTCATTACTACAGATCATTCCCCTGAGAAATATTCTATACAATCATAAAGGATACCAAAATCTGAATCTTGCCTAAGAGTCAAGAAGAGTTTGAAGTGCTTCAAAATCACCTTTAGCTCAACAGTGATTTCTACAGCCAATTAAACAGTGGAATTGATGGACTCTGAGAATGTCATATGTTGCCCTCTGCTGAAAAGATGATCATTACGACTTGAGGTCTTAAGACTGGAAGGTCTGACAGAAGGGAAAAGTAAGTGGAGGATCCTCTGATTTCAGGGATGTGGATAATTCCTTTAGGGAGAAAGGAAGATTAAATGCTCACCTGGCCAAAGAAAAATTTCACAGAACATATGGTGTATATGTATAAATTATCTTGACAAGAACATGAAATCAGCAACTTGGTTATTAGAAATGTAACTATTGAGAATTACATTGATTATATTCATAAATGTCTTTAAAATGGCTACCTGTCAAGTAGTTTAGATCTAACATGTGACTTACTTTAAAGACGTTATAATATAATGAGGAGAGTCTTTCAGGGTGAAAATATATTTTTTTTACCCTGTCCATACTGTGCTTATTGATTGGTGCATATAAATGTAGACGTGTACATTTCAAAGTCACTGCGAGAAAGTTAGCAATAATGCTGCTATTTAAAAAAAAAAATCATAAAATGTTTACACTCTGGAATACTTTTCACTTTCACAGACTCTTAACTCTTAAAAAAGAAAAAAAAAAAGAACAACAACAAAAAAAGGAGATCTGGGTATTTTTCTAATGCTTACTGTATCATAGCCCAAACAACAGATGCATGAAAAGGGAACAAGCATTAAAGAAACATGCAGACTGTGTTAAGTCAAGTAAAACTATCTTTATGTTTCATGGAGCAACAGTCTGAAGATGGTATAATTGAACTTGTCAACTAATAGTCAAAGTCTATGGTTTTAACCGAAAGAAAAGATTAGAGAAAGATGCTTAAATTTAATTACTTTAGTAATATTTTCTTCTAAGAAGTAACGCAGCCACCCTTCCAAGGTAATGCAGTATTCCTGCAGTACAGTACCATATAGCAACAACAAAATTAAATGGTATCTCAGTGACAGTACAATCACATTTCTACTTTTATCTACAAAATAAGATGTACCACCTAGAATAATGTATAAAATGAAGACTGAAGTACTGTCATAGACCACGTTTCACAGGATTTTATAAAAACAGTTGTCCATTTAGTCTAGATTTCCCCTGCTAGACCACTCTGTTATTATGACTGTGTACATGAACTTTTCTTTTGAATATTGTCATCTCGCTGGCACCACACATACTCCATTATATGCCACGGGAGGTATAATATACCAGAAATTCACATGCATGCTGTTCCCTAGGATGATTGCCATAGAAGAATCAGAGCAGTGCATTTTGAAGTAAAGTAATAGAGTGTACAATGGTGAAAATTCCGTTTAAATGATACACTTAATGCCTATTTACCATAGATGACAGGTATTAGCTGGTATTCACTATCAGCGTCATAGTATGTGATTTATCTTCACCCTATCCCTACCTTCATATATCTAGCAGTATAGAAAGTGTTAGATTTCTATTAATGCTTTTTGTTAAAATGCTGTCATTTTCTGTAATGTTTTGATAAACAGGAATATTGTTTAATTTTCATGCATAATACTTTAATTTAAGAGGATTCTACTACATGACAATCAAGGGAAAAAATGTTGATGGATTACCAGGCAGCCATGTTTGGAATACTGTCATGTTTGATCATCCTTAGTGATACAGATTTGGTCAGACAAAATGTTAATACAACTTTCATTTTATTTAATAGATTCATTACTACAGATCATTCCCCTGAGAAATATTCTATACAATCATAAAGGATACCAAAATCTGAATCTTGCCTAAGAGTCAAGAAGAGTTTGAAGTGCTTCAAAATCACCTTTAGCTCAACAGTGATTTCTACAGCCAATTAAACAGTGGAATTGATGGACTCTGAGAACGTCATATGTTGCCCTCTGCTGAAAAGATGATCATTACGACTTGAGGTCTTAAGACTGGAAGGTCTGACAGAAGGGAAAAGTAAGTGGAGGATCCTCTGATTTCAGGGATGTGGATAATTCCTTTAGGGAGAAAGGAAGATTAAATGCTCACCTGGCCAAAGAAAAATTTCACAGAACATATGGTGTATATGTATAAATTATCTTGACAAGAACATGAAATCAGCAACTTGGTTATTAGAAATGTAACTATTGAGAATTACATTGATTATATTCATAAATGTCTTTAAAATGGCTACCTGTCAAGTAGTTTAGATCTAACATGTGACTTACTTTAAAGACGTTATAATATAATGAGGAGAGTCTTTCAGGGTGAAAATATATTTTTTTTACCCTGTCCATACTGTGCTTATTGATTGGTGCATATAAATGTAGACGTGTACATTTCAAAGTCACTGCGAGAAAGTTAGCAATAATGCTGCTATTTAAAAAAAAAAATCATAAAATGTTTACACTCTGGAATACTTTTCACTTTCACAGACTCTTATCTCTTAAAAAAGAAAAAAAAAAAGAACAACAACAAAAAAAGGAGATCTGGGTATTTTTCTAATGCTTACTGTATCATAGCCCAAACAACAGATGCATGAAAAGGGAACAAGCATTAAAGAAACATGCAGACTGTGTTACGTCAAGTAAAACTATCTTTATGTTTCATGGAGCAACAGTCTGAAGATGGTATAATTGAACTTGTCAACTAATAGTCAAAGTCTATGGTTTTAACCGAAAGAAAAGATTAGAGAAAGATGCTTAAATTTAATTACTTTAGTAATATTTTCTTCTAAGTAGTAACGCAGTCACCCTTCCAAGGTAATGCAGTATTCCTACAGTACAGTACCATATAGCAACAACAAAATTAAATGGTATCTCAGTGACAGTACAATCACATTTCTACTTTTATCTACAAAATAAGATGTACCACCTAGAATAATGTATAAAATGAAGACTGAAGTACTGTCATAGACCACGTTTCACAGGATTTTATAAAAACAGTTGTCCATTTAGTCTAGATTTCCCCTGCTAGACCACTCTGTTATTATGACTGTGTACATGAACTTTTCTTTTGAATATTGTCATCTCACTGGCACCACAAATACTCCATTATATGCCACGGGAGGTATAATATACCAGAAATTCACATGCATGCTGTTCCCTAGGATGATTGCCATAGAAGAATCAGAGCAGTGCATTTTGAAGTAAAGTAATAGAGTGTACAATGGTGAAAATTCCGTTTAAATGATACACTTAATGCCTATTTACCATAGATGACAGGTATTAGCTGGTATTCACTATCAGCGTCATAGTATGTGATTTATCTTCACCCTATCCCTACCTTCATATATCTAGCAGTATAGAAAGTGTTAGATTTCTATTAATGCTTTTTGTTAAAATGCTGTCATTTTCTGTAATGTTTTGATAAACAGGAATATTGTTTAATTTTCATGCATAATACTTTAATTTAAGAGGATTCTACTACATGACAATCAAGGGAAAAAATGTTGATGGATTACCAGGCAGCCATGTTTGGAATACTGTCATGTTTGATCATCCTTAGTGATACAGATTTGGTCAGACAAAATGTTAATATATATAATTAGGAGCTTTTACTTACATTATCAAGGGATGATACTTCTATATTAACCCAGAAACCAATAAATTGTTGTCAAACAAGTTAATTGTAAAGAACAGTGCATATAAATGTGAGCTTGTTGGGGATGAATGTCATCATAAATCATACAACAGCAGGAACTACATAAAATATCCTGGATATTGCTGTGTTACCCATAACTATAAATATCTCAGTAGAGGGACAGAAATGAAAATAGGGGAAAGAAGATGGGTTTAAGCCATTTTTGTGCCCTACATCTGATGGCTCCTATAAAATTTCCAGTATTCATTAGAATAGCTGCATGACTGCCTTCATTTATATACTGCTTCTCAGAAGCTAGGTGAAGCAGAGAATAACTAGGGAGCCCCAATCTGTTTTACATTTGCAGAGGTACAGGAAACCGAGGGATGGACACTTGTTCATTCCAGAAAACTGCATACTAGGTGAGCTTTGTTTAATCGAAGAACTAGAACGGGATTATCTATCCAAGATTTTATATAGTTAAAATTATCACAGTTTGAGCACTTATTTGGAACAGCATTTGCTCAAAATATAAATTTTAATATAGTTCAAATAACAGCACCTATTGACAATCATCTACATTTTTGTATACATACATTTTATATAGAAAACTTACCCCCCACCTTGAAAATATGCTATCATATAACTAGCGAACTGTAGAAATAAAGGTTGTAAGATGAAAAGTGGGCTTCCCAAACTGAAATCTGAAGGCAGATTATTATTGATTTTTTAGTGGAAGGAATGGCATATTACAGTCAGCTTGCATATTATCAAGCTTGCAGTTTGATAATAAGTCTGTGACATCCAAAGGTGCCGCTTGATGGCCTGGCTGTCAGGTGCAGGAGGCCAGTGACCGGTCAGGGCCAATGCCAGGAAGGAGCCAATGCGAGCAGACCTGAGAGACCCTCAGCGACTCAGCAGGAAGGAGCCAATGCGAGCAGACCTGAGCGACTCAAAGAAGAGCAGGAGAACAGTCCAAAGGGAAAACGCCTGCAGTTCTGGGGGAAACTAAATACCAGAAGCTCCATGGCAGCATTCTCTGAGATGTTCTCAGTACCAGCTATTGGCTCAGACAGAGTGGAAGTCTCCACACGTGCCTGAATAAATGACATCAGGAGGAAGGATACATTAAGAACTGGTGGCAGACAGAACCTGTACAAGAGAACTTTTTCTAAAGTCAAAACAGAATGAGACTGCTTGCACTTTAAAAACGTACCAGCTCCAGGAAAATCAACAAGGGTTGCATCCCTTGCAAGGGAAGCATCCAGGATAATAGATCTTTTAAGAGTTGCTTCATAAAAAACTCTGCATAAACCCCTACTTCTTCACAAAACCTCAAAATCTGAGATAGAAGAGTAAAATTCAAATAAAAATGTGAAGAAAAATCACAATTGAGTACAGAAGAACATAAAAGTGAAACAATATCTATGTTTCTATACAAATGCTGGAAGAGTAAAAATAAGGGATTTAAACCACTTAGATTCAAATAAGAAATTTACTTTATAGCTATATCAGAAACTTGATGGAAGAAGATAAATCAGTGAACACTACCACCGAAGTACATAGGAAAGACTGGTTGTTTTGGTGGAGTTTTATTGTTAAAAGTTACAGAAGTTTTAGAGTTAAATCAGATAAACAAGTTATGTGAATCAGGAATCCACGCATGAACTGAGAATGCAAAGGCAGAAAATAATAATGGGAACACCTCATTTAATCTCCAGTAGATAACTGGCTGTCACATTAGTGCATGATTATAACACTTAATTTTTAGTTCCTGTAACTTAGTTCCTGGCAAAACCTCCAAAAGGAGAAGTAATTCTTGTCCTGACCATGCAGGACGTAGTTCACAGCATTACTTTCCAGGAGCCATGCTGACAGCAACCATCATATATCTAGTTTCAACAGCTTTGCAGAAACAAACAAACAAACAAACAGTTACTAATTTCAAAACAGGAAACTATATAAAAATTAGGTTTATAGAAAAGAAACAACAGGAGACATCAAAAGGGGTAGAATACCTGCAGTCATTAAGGAAACTAAAGGCCTTGTATTTAAGTGTCAGAGCAAATGAATACCACTATCAAAAGGACCAAAAAGACCAAGAAAAAGTTATGACTACTACAGCATATTCAGGGATACCAACTGAATAATATAGGAAGTTATTGTTCAGAAAAATAAATTGTATTCAAATTAGTAAAATAGAAAAAATCATAAACTCTGATCATTTGTGCAAAAATACAGTAAGGAAGACCAAAAGTTTGAAGAATAACTTGCAAAAGGCAGAAAATCTAATAACAAATGCCTTTTCAACTAGATGAGGAGCAGGGAGAATGACACAGAGCTTGTAGGAATTAGAGAACACTCAAAGAAGACAGCAAAAAAACCTAATTAATTTTTAGATCCATAATCACTGTTGAAGAGCTCGAATAGTTTTGCTTACCAGAATTTTTCTTTACATTCAACATTTTAAAGGGTCTACCTCAAACTCAAAATTTCTGAAACTTGTCAAAGTTCTGGAAGAAGTTCTAGAACAAAAAACCCCAAACAATCAAGACAGAAAGTAACAAACTTCCAATCTACTAATTGATATTTGCCAAAAGTTTCTACAAGATTCAAGAATAACATAACTAAGCATGTTATGAAACTTCAGTCTGAATTGTTTGGCACTAGAGGACTGAAAAATATCTAACACAACATGGATTTTTGAAAGGGGATAGGAGCCCAGCAGAGAAGCAGGCAAGTAAGAACAATGTCCATACTAATTAAAGTGCTAATATTCTAAAAAATAGAACCATTGGAGAAATTAATAACTATGACATAATAGAGAACAACTTGTTTTTACAGAAACTTGTGCCTCACAAATCTATTAGCTTTTTCTAAAGGAGTAAATGTGTATATAGACCAGAGAGGTTTTTTTTAAATTTTCAGTCTGCATTCAACAAGGTCGCTTATCAAACTGCTTTTAAAAAAAAAAAAAAATTGCCATGCAATTCCATTCAGAAAAATACCTGTATATATTAATAATGAGTAATAAGGAGAAAGCAAAGGTAGTGAGGTAGGTTAACCTTGGCTAACAGTCAAAATCCCACCCAGACAGTCACTCACTCTCCCTCCTCAGCAGGACTGGGGTGAAAACAGAAAGATAACCCAGGAATGAGAAAGCACGTGGGTTGAGATAAAGACAGGGAGATTGCTTACCAATGAGTGTTGCAGGAAAGAGAGACTCAACTTGGGGGGAAATTAACTTAATTTATTGTCCATTAAAATAAAAATGTAATTCAGGTAGTGGGAAACAAAAAGACAAACATTAAAAGAACACTTTTCCTCCCCGCATTCTCAGGCTCAACTTCACTCCTGCCCTCTAGACTTCTCTGCATCCCTGAGCAGCGAAGAGGAGGATGGGGGGTTACAGTCAGTACACAGCAGTTCCTCTCTACCGCTACTTCTTTCTCACACTTTTTCTGCACTCTAGTGTGGGCTCTCCATGAGCTGCAGTTCCTGTCAGGAAATCACCTCTGCTGTGGGTCCTCCACAAGCTGCAGGGAATATCTGCTCCAGCACCTTGAGCATCTTCTCCTCCTCCTCCTCCTCCTCCTCCGACCTTGATGTTGCCTCTGCTGTTTCTCTCACTCTTTTTGCTCCCTCCTCCTCTCTCCGTCTGGTATTTTCTGCCCTTTCTTAAATATGTTATCACAAAGGTGACACCAGCTTGTCTGAGGGGCTCAGCTTTGGCCAGCTGTGGGTCCATTGCAGAGCCCGCTGGAACCAGCTGTGTAGGAATACTTTGTCAGTTTTCACTGTGAAAACTGTAGAGTCCCACTGAGATCTGTATTGCGACCTGTGCTGGTCAACAGATTCATAAATGATCTGGAAGAAGTCTGAAAGATTACAAAGTTTGCTCACTTTGATAGTAAAGGTAATGGTTGTTTCAAATATCATGACTAGGCAATTAAGAGGGAGACAGAAATTCAGCATAGACAGATACAAATTGATAGACCAAAAGAGGAATAATTCTGGCTTTACATACACAGTGATAGGCTCTGAAGTATTATAACTCAATAGTAAGACGTTGGAGTTATAACAGATACTCCCTGGAAATATCAGGAATATGCTTAATAATGGTCAAAAAAGGCAAAGAGAAGATGCAAATTACTATGAAAGGAATACAAAAAACACAATGCCACAGAATAAATTAATAGCACAGCTCCAGTCTGAATACTGTGTATAATTCTGGTGGTCCTTCTTACCTTAAGAAGAACACAATATAATTGGAAAAGGTACAGAAAAGGACAAAAAATGGATCAAAGTTGATACAATTTCTGTACAAAGAATGACCAGGATTCTTTAGCCTAGAAAAGAGATGGGGACATACCAAAGTCCATCTATTACAAGTGGCATTAAGAAGGTGAACAGGAACTGTCTTCCAACAGAAGCAGTAGGAAACAATAAAGGAAAATACCTAACAGAAGTATGTTTGTTTGAAACAAACAAAAAGAAGATAATCCTTCAAACAAGGCATTAAATTATACCTCTGGCCACAGAATCATGGATTCTAAATTTCACTCAAAAAATGATCAAAAAAATTCATGGGGGAAAAAAAAAATACACCAAGGGCTACTAAAAATAAAAATCCGTAATAAAAAAATCTGTCTAATTCAGGAGATCTCTGAGCTCCAAATCATTTAAGCCTTGAAGGGTATTCTGGGAAAGTATCACTCCCAGACCAAAATCTGTACAAATTAGATCAAAAATATACATCTTGAATACAGAACTATGACTCAGTGGCTCAAACATAGCCAGTGACATTTCAGACACCTAGGGTATCTGAGACCTGGGACTGACAGACATGAGACTAGAGGAAATCTGAGTCTTTCTGGAGTAACAGCTAGAGGCTAGGTTAAATGTGGTAGGGCATTTCAAATAGCACTAGACACCTATATTTTGGTTATTAAATCCTTCCTTTTATGTTGAAAGAGGTGGCTCAGGTCTATAGAGGCCCAAATGTCAGTTATACCCATTTCCATTTATAAGAGTTTGGTAGCCAGTAAACACACTTACTTTGTATGCCAAAGCATGCTTGTTGGTGCCATAGTCAGTCGAAGAACCTCAGGTAATTAATGTTTATTGTCAAAGCCCTGCCTATCAGCCAACTATAGCAGATGATTTTTTATAACGATTACATCCAAATTACATCCATATTGAACCATCCAGCTCCGCTGTGTACCACTTACTATATTTATTTTTTTATGTCCTGTTAGCATTTAATACTTTTCCAAAGTTTATGTTTATAACAGAGAAGTAGTTATTTGCCACAGCTGAACATTTCAACTTCAGATATCACAGTTACCTTGATAAATTAATATAATGCTAGTGGTATTTCATATTAAACATTCAAAATAGATTTATATACACCAATCCAGGAGTAATTCTGCCTCCCTGTACTTTTGAATAACACCACTGAGGTACTTCATGAACATCCACTATTCTTTCCCAGGAAACTCCAGATTCATTTAATGCCCAGGATGAATCTGCTCTGATAGGAGACCATGACTGTAAGTAGAATTTTTATTTCATTTGCTGCAGCACCTGGGAATTGTGTAATAAACAACTGCACAATTGAAAAGAAGGTATCATAATCAAAACAGGTGATAGCTTCCCTGGAAAACTTGGATTGTGTCCTCCTGCTGCATGCCTTAATAACATTGATAAGGCTCTTAAACCAAGCTTTTCTAAGGCATCATTAATTGTGCCCCCACATATCCTGTCCCAACTTATTTCTTGAATATCTTTTGCAGAAATGCTGGTAACATAGCTGCAAATGTAATCCACAGGAGTTCCGCTTTTAACATACAGAAGTTAATATACAGCAATGTTAAGTACTTGAAAAACTAGGTTCTAAGTTTTTTCAATTTGCATATCCTGAATTACTTTATATGGATAACACCACTATCTTCCCCCCTTCATTTCTCTAGAAGATTGTAAAAATAAAATAATTAAGATTATGAAGACTTGGATAGTGAGTGGCATGAAAATGCAGTAATACAGTCTACAGAGCAAAACTGAGCAACGCAGAAAGCAGAAGGTTACATCTCAAACAACGGGCCAACAAAGTTGAAATACAGTTGTAACTGAGACCTGTATTTAATATGTACATATTTAATCTAAATTACACAGATTGTGGGCTGGGAATAAGCACTGGACTTCGCTTAACTGTCAGGGAGCGAAGAGTTCAAGACTGTCTGGTCGAGGAAAAATGTAGTGGATGGACAGGAAAAGGAGTTTGGAAAGAGCATTCTGACAAAGAGGCAAAGGATGTGGAGAAACCTAAGACTAGCTGGGCAAACACTGGAAAAAAGAAACAAGAAGAGGACTGAGATAAACACTCATCCTATTTTAGTACCCATACTAGATCAGAAAGCCTCTGCCACACGGAGGGTAGGGAGAGAAATTTGCTGAGAGGTCACAAAAAGGTGAGACTGGACATGATTATGAATGGGACTGGGAACTGGGAGAGGTCTTTGAAGTAAGAACTGGAGTGGCTACACAGGAAATCTGGAACTGTGTATGCAAGGCAGAAAGGAGATTTGACTGAGATAGGAAGCTTGCACGCATGAAGAGATCAGGTCTGTGGGTCATGATGAGAAATAGGCCATAATGGGAAGCCACAGGAGTGAGTGAGGGATATAAAAATTTTGGATGACACTGGGACAAGGAACCATGGCCAAGATGATATGGGTGGAACAGGAGATGCCAGGAAAACTGAGATGGGCTGGGCAGAAAAGTCCATGCCACACTGATACACTTTCCTCCAAAGCCTGAAATCAAAACCAAGGTTCTGGATGTTTTGTCCTCTGCTGTCATAAGTATCTGTGAAACCCTGCTGGAAAGCATGTTCCTCTCTCACATTCATCTGTGCAGTGGATGCGTAGGCAAATGAAACTCTTATCCCTCTCATCTCTCAGTTTCAGCTTCTCAGCCTAAAACCAACTTCCAAAAAGAGTCTTTTTCACAATTACTTTCAATTTCATCCTCCAATTTCCAGTCAGTTTCTCTCTCTTTCTTTTAAGTCTCAGTCTCAGCAGATGCTTTGTTTTCAACCTCAGGCCTACCCAAGCACCAGCAGCCAGGCTAGGGCTAGCAACAGCCCGACTGAAAGGAACTGCATTGCAACTCCCAATTCCAATGCCCCATTGCTATTCTGGCTCAGAACTGCACTAAGAAGGAAATTTATTCTGAGTCTGGAGCATGTTCAGTAGTTAAGTAGGAATGGCATAGGTGCTAGCAGTGATGCAACAACTGAATGTCTGGGGTTGATGCACAAGCTCTTGTGAGATGTAGGAGATGCAAAGGAAGGAAGTATATTCAGTTGCCATCTGTTACAATTACGAACTATGAGAGGATCAAGCATGCTTAGTGATGACAGAGTATTAGCAATTAAGTTCCAGGAAGTCACTGCTGACTGTACATACACTGAGCACACAAACCACAGTTTTTCAAAGGATAATAAATGTTGAAGGAGGGGAGTGGGGAGGGGAGAACCAAGCGTGGAAGCTTTGCGTAGAGACCTTTTCAACTGGGCAACCAAGTCATATTCCTGATGTAGAAGCTAGTCCCAAGTCAAAGCACAAGGGCAATGAAGTATTGAAACGGAAAATAGCATCAACTTTTTTTTTTTCTTTCTTTTTAATTTCTTTTTCTCCATTCTCTGAAATGACTGGGCCTTTATAGCTGTAATGACTGTAACAAGCTAGCTGAGGCAGACACCAGCTTATAAAATTTTGCTTCAAATTCTCAAACTTAGGCAAGTTGTAAACAACTGAAAATAGGCCCGTAATACTACTGGTTCTATATCTACACCTGTCACATTCTTCCTTGGGAAATATTGTTCCTTTGCAAAGACTGAAATATTTGTAATTGGCATTTGAGTCTGTCTTTTAGAAAGGTAATATTTTGCCACAACATACATAACTTTATCTTAAACACCATCAATTTTCTAACTCCACTTCAATGTCTGTCTGTACTATTGACATAAGCTACAAGGGAAGTTCTCAGAGATGGCGTATTTGTATTTCAAAATAAGTTTAAAAGTCATTAAATCATATTCTAAAAATTATTTAAGGTCTACCTTTTTAAAAATGCTTAAATATTCACTGTTCACCAAGAGAAAGAACACAAATGTGAGAATATTTTTTCAAGAAATAGGAAATTCTAATTTTTAACTAGTAATCAGGAAAACTGAAAAAAACTTGCATCATAATTGTCTCGGCGGCCAAGATACTCCAAAGAGAGGTGAGACCTCCTAGGTCAAAGTGATTCTTTGCCCTAGTTAAGATGAGGAATAAAAGGAGATATTATGAAGTACACTGTTGAACTCATGCATCTACTCAGCTTTACATGAAACACTTAAATATTCATGCCGGCAGACAGCAAAATCACTTTCTGTCCATGTGGTAAAACTATTGTCATGGAGAGTAGGAAATGTAAGTTTGTCTTTCCTGAGACAAAGGAAGAAGGTGAGCTAAGATGTCCCACATCTGGGCTGAATGCTCTAACCACTGAACTCTCACACAGAATGGATATGGCAACACAAGTATTGTTTACATCATCAGACTAGTCCTCCCCCCTCTTCCTCATTTTTTCTATTTTTCCTGAAGGCTGCTGTTTGGATAAGCCAATCCCAAACTGTGACTTGCTTTAAGTAAACCAAAAGCAGAGACCCAAGACTGCATTTAAGTAAACCAAAAATGCAGTCTTAGCTCTCTGCTTTTTGAAAAGAAAACTTCTCCCAGAATTAGGGGCCTAAAAAGGACTGAGCATCAAGGAAGAATACAACAATGTCTGATTTAGTGTCACCAGAGGTGACAATAGAGCTGTAAACTACAAACACCTAAAAGCTTACAATACAAGCTGTCAGGCAAAGAACTCCCTGCAGTTTTAGACCATCTGGATAGCTCCAAACTTTTCTTATTCTCAGTCAAAAAATAATGTGAACATGGATGTATAAACAGTGGAATCTCAAGCAGGAACAGAGACACTACTTAGCATCAGCTACTTCAGTATTCAAATAATGCATCCAATTTCTGCATCCACGAGTCAAAAGTAACATTGGTAAGTAGCTAAGTATTCAGAATATAACCATCAAAGTATTCAAAAACATGACCCAAAGTAAGAGAATCAAGAAATTTCACTTACTTAGTATAATGGATAACTAGATTACAGTCTATAAATATATACATAGGAAGGTAAATTTCATTTCAATCTCACAGACAGAGGCATAACAAGACCCAGGGGCTAGAAACTGAAGACAGGCAAACTTAGAATTAACAGCATAATTAACAATGAGGAGTACCTCATTGAAAATTGTGGTAGATACTCCCATCCTTGAAGTATGCTTTTTAAAAAAGCAAGGTAGAGGGTTTTTTTTATCTTTAGAAAGACATGACCTAGTTCAAATGGGAAGAAACTAAGACAACCATGAGGTCTCTGTTGTACAGTATGCCAGGCTAGATGATCACAGTACTCCCTTCTGGCTTTTTAATCCATGAAACTGTGTACATTTCCATTTCAATGAAACTGCATCTTTCAATGAGCATTTTTTAAAGGAACAGCTTTCCAGTGAGCTCTAGTTATGCCTTGAAGGCATAGCACTGTTTTGGGGGAGGCTTGTGAAAAACTTCTGGATAGCACAATATGGTGTTAGTCTGAATGGGGAAAGCATTCAGTCCTTTCTGAGACGAAGCTGGGACCAAGTACACTATACAGTAGAATCTGCTTTGTTTAACATATTAATTTGAAAATTAACTCTTTGCAGCATCACCCTGAATCAGTTTATGCACTCAGTTCCATCATCATTTCACGAATTTGACACTGGCTTGGCATAATCTAATTTTAACTTGTTTTTGTTTACCAGATACTTTCTCTTAAATCACTACAGAAAAGGGAGTCTAATGTAAAAGTGTTAGCACTGAAACATGTTTGGATCAGGACTTCTGATTTAGTTTCCTCAAAAAGGAATTTTATTTTTGTGCATCAAACTACCTGAAGACCTGAACCAGCATAAGACAAATGGATACTATTGAGCAATTCACATAAAATATTTCTTATTGCACCAAGACAAATCACTAGGGTAGACACAGCCCTCAGAGACCCTCTGGCTATGGCAATCTAACCAGTCCACTATTTTCCATCTGTGTTAAACCATCGCTTCGTAATATTAGAGAGATAATAAAGTATTTTTTAAAAATCCACCTCACTATAGGATTTTGAAGTTTTGAAGTCACTGATTTTGACAGTTAGCAATAAATTCAAACTAATGGGTTTTCAGTAGGGAGCACAGAATCTTACTTATTCATACCTATTTCATTTTCTTACAGTAGTTTCCATTTCATTAATATCTTCCTGTGATTTTCATTATCTCATTTCAGATGTGTAAGGAGTCAGTCAAAAAAAAAAAATAAAATTGAAGATAATTCTGACTGCTGACACACAGAAGTAAAACCGTAGATCCTTTACATGAAATTAATTTTTCTGCAAGTAATACAATAAAATGGACAGACCTTCAAGTTCAATGACATAATATCAGCTTAAATGCAGTTTCCCAATGAACATAGTGTATAAAGACTTAAAACACAAGCGTATCTTAAAGGTAGAGAGGATAATCAGAGTAGTACACTACCTTTTGAAAAGATCTCATTATTTTGTTATTTAATCTCTGTCTGCAATTTGTATGTGTGTGTGCACTATAATCACATTTAACCTTGAGAAAATCCTGCATCTGGTACATGCTTTCAGCAGGGAGTCCTTATACTAGTAAATTTGAAAACCAGATCTGACTTTATACTTGCTGTGATGCCAACAACGGCTCATGCAATTCTTTGTCTGCTTTTACCTTAGTGTTTGTGAATAACTCTTATACCAGCTATCAGTTGTTACCTTTTTGTTAATATTTTTCATCATCATGTCTGTAGAGGTCACTGTGATAGAAAGGGCAATTCATATAGAAAATATCTGTAGTCATGAATAAAGAGTTTGAAAATAATGCTGTTTCTTTTTCATTGTTTCATCCACAATGTTACCTTTCACAGTCTGACCTCAAATGTGTAACAATACCTGATGAGAGCATAAGAATAGCAACAACCACATGTTTCTCCATAATTGCTGTTTGTCAGTCATTTCTTCAGCATTAACAACATTCCAGACAACTCAAGGTCAACTATATCTTACGCTAAGGGACAAAGCCCTTCTTATCAAAAGAAATGGGCAAGCCAACAAAACCCATTGCCAACTTCCAGATGAGTGCTTGATTCTGGCTCAGTTTTGTGCCCATGACTAAGGAAAGCAAAGCCACTGAGAATATTCTGGCAGTATAAACTGGCAATCAAAGCAACTGAAAATACCACTAGTAGTATTTTCCCCTTCTATACATGCACAACCAACTTTGTGTGTTTGCACAGTATTTTAATACAGTGTTAAACTAGTGCCCTGAGATGACCTTCCCTATAAACCTCACCTTAATAGTGTTCTAGAGGATGTTTATATGAAGACAATTTTCTATCAATTTCTAGAGTGTATTAAAATGTATAAAATTACATGAAGTATATCACCAATTTTCTACCTTCGATCTTACTAAATTCACCATTGAAACTGATAAGAAATATTAAGCTAGAAATAGATTAAATAAGGTGGTGTTACAGATTTGGTGTAAGACCCTTACTAAGCACACAAGGATTGAAGAATTTAGGTAGGTATTGCCTTAGCAGAGTTGCACGCGAAAGAAACAGAATCAGGAGGAAACCAATTTAGAGGGATTTTTGCAAAGAAAGTAGCCAGCTATCACCAACCACAAAAACAGCAATAATACATCTTAGTGATGTAAAGAGGAATTATTGTTTGCCATTTTCACCAAGTGCTAGATAAAACTGTAGGAAAGAAAGTATTCTATAGTTTGATTTCTCTGATACTAAAGGCAATGGGATTTTATTTGTTCTTCATAGTTAGGCATGTTTTAACAGACAATAACTAATTCTCAATTTTTTATAGGGAAAATTAAAACAAACCCATGAAATAGCTATCAGCTCAGGTTAGAAAGGCATAAAGGTAGAATATAGCTTTGTTTAAAGACAAAAATGCCATTTTTTAAAAATCTTTAGATTGTTTTTAATGAGAAAAATAGTTTCAAATTTAATACTGAACTACTCATCCTTTCTGTTGAGTAGTAAAGGACAAGATTAATATATTCCAATCTTTTGATGGAAGATTTTTAAAGAAAGATTTAGAAGGGTCTAATGCCATGAAGCAATTGGCAAGAACATCAATTGACCTTATGCACCAATTGTTTCATCTCTTTTGGCACCAAAATTGTTTTTCTTCAGATCCACAATATGACCCCTGTCTCACTGCCAAAGCAGTCCTTGACATTAAGAAAAGAAATTCTGGTGGCAGCAGATTTTAGGGCATCAAAAACGGCAGATTCAACATCATCAGTCTCATGAGAGCAGTGGACTATGCTGATGGAATTTTCCCCCAAAAAATTGTTCAACATCAACCTACTGTTACTCATAAAAATTGAGCAATGCTGCATCTCTGTTGCTAAATGCCATGCAGACAGATTAATTCTAAAACTTGTAAACACGTCTCTGTTTTTTCTTAGCTAAAGAACGATCAGTTACAAAGATGCATTTCTCAACAGGAAGACATCAACTAACGAAACCTGACACCATGCGAAACACACTGTTATAAATATCCTATGAAGTTTTACAGAGATTGTTTAAGTGGTAAGTGCTACAAGCTCTGCTCAGTCCAAGTTCCAGGGTTAGAACTATGATGTGCATTAACCAATATTGTCTGGACTCCATACAACAGGTTTTAAGTCTTGTCATGATAATAATTCAGTCTATAATTAACAGGCAGATTAACTCTCAGCTCCCAGTCTCTTCCATGTATATTAAAAAAAAAACCATCCTGATGGGGGAACACCCAGGTGTCAAGGTATCATTATAACTTAAAAATGTAGCACAATAAATGTGTAACATATAAAATATGTTTGTCATACCTACATACTGTTTAATTTATTGTGAAGTGACAGTCCACATAACAGAATCCCATTGTCCAGACCTATCTGATCACGTGATCACTAAAGGTCTTTAGTGTTATGTGTAGTGGAATACAGATAAACACAAATAGGAAGGATCAAAAAGATGACAAGACAAACAGGAGAGAAAAAAGATTTAGAGAGAACAAAGACTGAAACAACGTTACCTCTAAAATTTCTTGCTTGTATTAAATTTAATGCTTTGAAGTTTTGTTTATCTACATAGTACTCAGGGAAATACATGCCTATAACTCTACTGTTATTTTGACTGTATCTCATCTTTCTGTCACTTTTCTGCTTGGGTCCTCAGTTCACTGCAAACACATGCTTAATTTTAATGTGTATGCAGCTCTAATGAAGTCACAATGAGGTGTTTGGTACATGGTTTTTTATATGTAGTCTCTCTGAAGAAATCATCATTTCACATCTTCACACAAATATCTCCTACAGTAAAGCAGTGATTTAGTGTGGGACATTCAGGCACCTATATGCATATATTCAATAGTTTAATAAATTAAACAACATGAGTAGTATGTTTATATTGCACTGTTAATCAGGTATAAAAATAGAGTATCTTCTCTAAAGGACAATTATTACGTTTTTAAACACTTTCTATCATGGAAAGAAAAGATTATCTGAGAGACTTGTTTGTTATATTTCTGTTGAAACTTCTATTAGAAAATTCCTTCAGAAACAGTTAATGTAATGCTGCTATCTTAGAGTAAGAGGAGATACTTGCTCAGCAGGGTGCAAATACTGCAAAGGGAATATAGATTTCTCTACGTTGCCTTTTTCACCATTCTTTAGAAGTACATAATACAACTACCTGACGGCATACACAGTCCATTCAATATTTTGAATGGGAGGAATAGAAAAGCTATGCGGCCCCAAAAGTGTGATTGAGTCATGTGATGCAGGGGTGTGTATTGCACTGGTAAGTGCTAATAAGAAGGTTTAAAGTCCTCTCTAGTCTCCCTTGAAATTTGTTAAACACAGTAAGGATGTACCAGAATTTTTACCTTGACTGCTCATTCACAATTACAGCATTAATCACAGCACACCTCAAACTATAGGATTACATCTTTCATCTCCAAACATTTTGCATTTACAGATTTATTCTACAGCTAGGCTAGAAGGCCACGTGAGAGATGTGTAAATCATCACTAAAAACATCTTGGTGCTCTTATTGTCTTGTATGTCAGCTGGGCACCAATAAAGAAGCCAACAATGGATTAAGTACTCATGCTTTTATTCATGGTAGAATATTTAACTATGGTGTGCTTAAAACATGTACAGCTGTATACCTCTCATTATCTAAACAGGTTTCTGTTTTTTTGAGACACTGAATGAAAAGAAAATAATGCAAAATTTTGGGTTCCCAAATATGTATTCCTTTTATCACATTAAAATATTAGATAATTCTTAGTCTGTTTTTAAGATGTGGGAATGCTACAGAAGTAACAATTAATTTAACCCAATCATGTGGTGACATCACAAATAAAGCTACACTGACTTATAGCAGTGATTAAATATTCTTGTTTTTATGGAAAATATGCATTGGAATTAAACTGCACACTTAATTTTTAATAAAGTCAGAATAAACCTGACAAGAAGCATGAAGCAGGTTTACTGCTTCTACAAGAGTCTTTTCAAAGTGGATGTGAAGAACTCAATTCTCCTCTCAGCAATGCTCAGCTAAGATGGTAGGTAGAGAACAAACATACCTTGGAATACATTGCATCAAACTTTTGGTTTGCATGACACTTGAGCTAGTTTTCCTTTGCTTATTTACTCCAAAGGAAACCATTAAAAGATATTTCTTCTATAACGTAAACAACATTACTTCACTACAAAAAACAAGTTACATAGCCCTTTATTGCCAGTGCTTGTTATCCAAAATTATTTAGAAATATATGATCAGAAATAGTGAGTTAAATGGAACATGTATTAACTGTAGCTGAATTTACAGAATCACAGAATGTTTGAGGTTGGAAGGGACTTCTGGAGGTCATCTGGCCCAACCACCCTGCTCAAGCAGGTACACCTCAAGCCGGTTGCCCAGGAGCATGTCCAGACAGCTTTTGAATATCTCCAAGGATAGAGACTCCACAACCTCTCTGGGCAACCTGTGCCAGGGGTCGGGCACCCTCATGGTGAAAAAAGTGTTTCCTGATGTTCAGAGGGAACCTCCTGTGTTTCAGTTTGTGCCCGTTGCCTCTGGTCCTGTCACTAGGCACCACTGAAAAGAGCCTGGCGCTCTCTTTTTCACTCCCTCACTTCAGATAATTGTACACGTTGATAAGCTCTGCCCTGAGCCTTCTCTGCTCCAGGCTGAACAGTCCCAGCTCTCTCAGCCTTTCCTCAAGGGAGAGATGCTCCAGTCCCTTCATCATCTTAGTGGCCCTTCACTGGACTCTCTCCAGTATGTCCATGTCTCTCTTGTACTGGGGAGCCCAGAACTGAATGCAGTACTCCAGGTGTGGCCTCACCAGTGCTGAGTAGAGGGGAAGGATCACCTCACTCGACCTGCTGGCAACACTCTCCTAATGCAGCCCAGGATATCACTACATTTCTTTGTGGCAAGGGCACATTGCTAGCTCATGTTCAACTTGATTGCAACCAGAACCCCCAGGTGACTTTCTGCAGAGCTGCTTTCCAGCCAGTTGGCCCCCAGCATGTACTGGTGCATGGGGTTATTCACCCCCAGATGCAGGACATATCACTTGCCCTTGTTGAACTGCATGAGGTTCCTGTCAGCCCATTTCTCCAGCCTGTTTAGGTCCCTCTAGATGGCAGCACAACCCTGTGGCTTATCAGCCATTCCTCCTAGTTTTATATCATCAGCAAACCTGCTAAGGCTACACTCCGCCCCATCATCCAGATCATTCATGAAGCTGTTAAACAGGACTGGACCCAGTATTGACCCCTAGACTACACCACTAGTTACTGTCCTCCAACTAGACACACTACCACTGATCAGTGCCCTCTAGGCCCAGTCATTGAGCCACTTGTCAATCTACCTCACTGTCTGCTCAGCCAGCCCATACTTCAACAGCTTCTCTATGAGGATCTTGTGGGACACAGTGTCAAAAGCCTTAATGAAGTCTAGGTAGACAATGTCCACTGCTCGCCCCTCATCTACCAAGCCAGTCATTTCATCATAGAAGGTTATGAAGTTGGTCAAGTATGACTTCCCCTTAGTGAAGCCATGCTGACTACTCCTGATCACCTTCTTGTCCTTCATGTGCTTGGAAATGATATCCAGGATTAGCTATTCCATCAGTTTCCCAGGGACCAAGGTGAGGCCGACTGGTCTGTAGTCCCCTAGGCCCTCCTTCCTGCCCTTCTTGAAGACAGGAGTGGTGCTTGCTTTCCTCCAGTCCTTGGGCACTTCTCCCAGTTCACCATGATCGTTCAAAGATCATTGAGAGTGACCTCACAATGACATCCGCCAGCTCCCTCAGTACTCGTGGATGTATCCAATCAGGGTCCATAGACTTGTGTGTGTCCAGTTTGCTTAAGTATTCCCTGACCTGATTCTCTTCCACAAAGGGTACGTCTTCCTTGCGCCAGACTTTCCCCCTGGTATCTGGGGTCTGTCATTTCTGAAGGCCGGTCTTGCTAGTAAAAGACTGAGGTGAAGGAAGCATTCAGTACCTGTGCCTTTTTCACATCCTGTGTCACCATGGCCCCTGCCCCATTCAGCAGCGTGTCCACATTTTGCCTACTTTTCCTTTTGCCACTTATGTACTCATAGAAGCCCTTCTTGCTGCCTTTGGTATCCCTTGCCCGCTTCAGTTCCAGGTGGGCTTTGGATTTCCTAACTGTGTCTCTGCATGATCAGACAGTGTCTCTATTCCTCCCAGGTTACCTGTCCCAGCTTCCACCTTCCGTACGCTTCCTTTATGAGTCTGAGCTTTTCCAGGAGCAATTTGTTGATCCATGCAGGCCTCCTGGCGTTTTTGCCTGACTTCCTGCTCATTAGGATGGATTGCTCTTGAGCTTGGAGGATGTGTTCCTTTAACCAGCTTTCTTGGGCCCCTCTTACCTCCAGAGCCTTATCCCATAAGACTCTTCCAAGAAGATCCTTAAAGAGGCTGAAGTTAGCTCTCCTGAAGTCCAAGGTTGTGACCTTGCTTTTTGCCCTGCTCCCTCCTCTCAGGATCCTGAAATCCACCATCTCATGGTCACTGCAGCCAAGGATGCCTTCAGCCTTCACATCCTAAACAAGCCCTTCCTTTTTTGTGAGTGTGAGGGCCAGCAGAGCACCTCTCCTCATTGGCTCCTCTATCACTTGTGTGAGGAAGTCATCACTGATGCTCTCCAGGAACCTCCTGGATTGGTTTATGTCCTACTGTGTTGTTCCTCCAGCAGGTATCAGGGTAGTTGAAGTCCCCCATGAGGACCAGGGCCTGGGATTGTGAGGCTATTTCTATCTGTCTGTAGAAGGCCTCATCCATTTGTTCTTTCTGGTCAGGTAGCCTATGGCAGACCCCCTCTACAGTGTCACCCATATTGGTCTGCCCTTTAATCCTTACCCATAAGCTCTCAGTCGGCTCATCATTCATCCCTAGAAAAGCACGGTGCATTCCAGCTGTTTTCTCACATAAAGTGCAACTCCACCTTCTCATCTTCCCAGCCTCTTTCCTAAAGAGCCTGTATCCTTCCACTGCAGTCATGCAAGCCATCCCACCACATCTCAATGATCCCAACAAGATCATAGCCCTGCAACTGCACAGAGATCTCTTAACTTCTCAGGTTTATTCTCCACACTAGTGTACAGGCACATCAGAGAGGCACCTCAGCATGCTGATTTCTCAGAAAGGGTCTGGGTTTTTTTCTTCCATAATGGTGCTTTGTAGGCACTTGCTTGTTTACACACAAATGCTTGAGATGACCCCACTTAAGCCTTGTTTTATTGATTTTGTGCTCCCTTTCATTCACATCACCCCAGGCATTTTGCTCATCAACCCTGACTATCACTTCCTTACAGGGCTGCCAGTAACTCTCACCCTTCTCCATTGTGGTTAATTGAAAGACCTCCTTTCCAGGTCAGACATCCTGCTGGCAAAGGTACTGTTGCCGTGCTTAGGGGGGGTGGATCCCCATATCTTCAAAGCAGATGCTGATCCTCAAGCAATCCCTATTGCCACCAACAGCTCTGCAACCAAGTGTTGACATGTAGTATCCTTACACCCCTTCCCTGCAAGACAGAGAACACCACCTGGGCCCTCATATCCCTAACTATCACCTCCAAGCTCTGTAGTCAGTTTTGATACTCTCCAGGTTGCCCCTGGCAGTATCATTGGTGCCCACATGGAAGAACAGCAGGAGGTAACAGTCATAGGTCTGGACAAGCTTTGGCAGTCTCTCCACAAAGTTCCCGATCCAGATCCCAGGCAAGCAGAAAACTTCTCTAGACGACAGGTTAGGTTGGCAGATGGTTGCCTCCAACCCCCGCTGCACGGAGTCACCTACTACTATCGCTCACCATTTCCTCCTGGTGGTCTTGCATAGCTCAGGGTCAGTTGGCCCAGATGCTTTGCTTGAAAGCACATCTGGCTTGTCCTCAGCTTTGAGGAATTTCTCTTTTTCTCCTGCCAACATCTGAGTGTTTTCTGTTGCTGGGTATTCAGTGTGCAACCACACTCTTAACTCCAGAATTAATACATCTAACTTTCCAGATGCTGACTAGTTAATCTCCTATAGCAGGTACAAAACCCTGCATTTTGCTTTGAGAGAAACTACATCGCAGATTATGCACATAGAATATATTTTATTTTTAAACATTATTGATTAGCAAGGAGTTATCAGGACACTTCCTGTATTATACTGACACTTTGAGTTACATTTATTATGACTTATGATTTTTATGAAAGGGCTCAGATTACCAGACAGGCATTCATTATGAGGGTATGAAAGTAACTGAAATAAACAAAATACTTTTTGTATACCCAATATCACAAACTTTGTTTTGCACATTGAGTATTCTAAAGAATTAATGCTTGGTATATGAGCCAATTAGACAAAAAGAACCTACAATTCACTTTATAATAAATATATTTTACTCAAAGTGCCCTTGAAAGCAACTATACACATCCTGAGTGTTCCTGCCTATGTACTCTCTAATCCTTGCCAATGAAATTAGCCATTATTGATTTCCTAGCTCACTAACAAAAATGTCAAAATAGAAGAGATAAATGAAAATAGTACTGACCTCACTTTTGTACTTTCTGTTCCTCTTTACATATATGACAATTTTGTTCATAAGGTAGTTTTTTGTGCTTTTGTTTTTTTTCTTTTAGAAGTTCTACTTTGTCTAATGCAGAATTTAAAGCACATCAGGATCTTACTATAGCTTTTAATATTACCTGCTGATGTTTGTCTTTTGTTAGTTTAATGCAAAGGTAGGTCACACAAAACTTTATCATACCCCATAGACCAGTGTGGGACCATCTTCCAAATTTTAGGCTTATTCATCACACGTACATTCCACATCTCAGCAGGCAATAGCAAGTGTAATCTGTATGGCAGCCATCTCCCCCAAAGCCAGACAGAAAAATAAATAATGATTTCCAGAAGTAGCATGGCTATAGGAATACTGAACTTCTTCTGGCTTCCCTTGATGTGGGATGTCAAAGAAAGTTTTAAGTATAGGAAGTCCTGGCATTGATGAAAATAATAAAGCTATAAGCAATAAAATCAGACTGAATTAACTGCTCTTGTGTGCAGAGATCTCTGTATTTTGTGATATACCAATTCTGGGACTCAAATTCTTTCACTTGCTGCCAACTCCATTTTTTAATTGCACAGCTGAAGAAAAGAAAACAAACAAACAAACAAACCCTTCTTCATATTCTTATTTTGCTTCTTTTAAGTTCTTCTAAGAAAATCTGTCATTTTGTCCAGAGTTGCACTGTTTTGTTTATGCACAATTTTGTGAATTTTAGAGATATACTTACAGATAAAGTAGTGAAGGAAGTTTAGTAAGTCTTTCAATATAGCCTCTTTGAAATACTTCCTCTTTTTTTGTAACTTTTTAGCAAAAAGTAACAGGTTTTGTTCTACACTTGTAGATTGGCTCTCTGATTTTTCCTTAATTAAGAGAATTCTCCATTGATCAAGACACTAATGAGATTATTTTAGATTTTACCTGTAGGTTATACATGATATTAAATAAATGAGAAGAAGAAGTATCTATACAAAAATTCTTGAATTACTTCATTTTTATTAGAATTATTAATTCATGCCACAACTAGCTTAGAGTGCCTACCTTAAAACTTTCTAGCATTTGAGAATGGAGAAAGATGTGTAGATAACAATACGAAAAATACATGCCATTATAATATGAATTATAATCCTGTCTTTGAAAATTCTTCTGATTTTTGGTCACCTGGACTCAAAAATGACTAAGTAAAGGTAAAAGAAGAGCAATTAACAGACTGGACATACATGAAAAAAGTCTTAGTTACTCATCTATTATGCAACTGAAAAAACTAGCATTACTTAGAATGAAACACCAGACACAAAAATAGGTAAAACAGCTAAGTACAGTAATAGAATGAAAAACTAAATACTAAAAGGGGCCTTGAAAGGTCTTCTAGTTCCTCTCCTTACCTGTCACAACCAGAGATCAATCAGAAGTTAAATAGACTAATCACAAAAATAAAATAAAATTAAAAAAGCTGTAGTTTTCCTGGCTTAAACCAAGCCAAACTTTTAAGAAGTGAATCCAGACTAAAACCCACCAAATTTAATTATTCAGTGTTAACAAGATCCATATATCCATATTTTTATTATAATAACAGTCTATTAAATATCTCCATATCATTTGAAGAACAATTATAAATAAACTTTTATAAATGCACTTGCAAACTGTACTTCAGATCACATTCTTTGAGACACCTGTTCCATTATTCTCGAGTATATAGGATGAAATCTACCATTGCACAGGGAGATAGTACTCTTTTGTAAATACATTTTCTGGTTACTAAATGAAACAAGTCTAACTGTTTCGGTTGCAACTGGTCGGTTGCAACAACTGACATATAAGGAGGGAGTTTCTAGCATAACAAACAAATTAAAAAAAAAAAGAATTTAAGGATAAGTACTGGAGCTATACCAGCCAACGTATTAAAAAAAAAAAAAAAAAAACCACCCAAAACCAAACCAACTTTCAGTCTGAATTTAAAATTAAACACTTCGTCAAAGAAAGTTGTAAGTTTTCATCTTTCAATTCCAGAACATCTATGGCACAGAGTACTCAGGAAAGAAGAAAGATAATGCAACCTCACTGGCATCAAACCTGAAACTCAGACACTATTTTAACAGATCTGAAAGAATGTGCAAAGGGACGGAGTCTGAACACACAAAACAGCTTCTAGGGGGAAAAAAACCCTGTTGTGTAAGTAAAGCCAGTCAGTGTGTTTAAAATGGTATCCTGGTTTCGGCTGGGATAGAGTTAATTTTCTTCCTAGTAGCTGGTACAGTGCTGTGTTTTGGATTTAGGATGGGAATAATGTTGATAACACACCGATGGTTTAGTTGTTGCTAGGTAATGCTTACACTAGCCAAGGACTTGTCAGCTTCCCATGCTCTACCGACTGAGAAGGCTGGAGGTGCACAAGAAGCTGGGAGGGGGCACAGCCAGGACAGCTGACCCAAACTGGTCAAAGGGACATTCCATACCATGTGACGTCATGCTCAGTACATAAACTGGGGAAAGCTGGCCGGGGGGGCCGCTGCT